>NC_056741.1:581497665-581670165 GCF_019279795.1 Protopterus annectens | reverse complement strand
ACCGTCGTCAACAAAATCAACATTTTCCCATGGAAAGAAACCTCAAATCTATGTAGTATCTGTAGAAAACTTGTCTTGCTTCCTTGACTAGCTGAAATGCTATATAAAAGAAAAAAACACTAGCCCATGCTTGGCTGTGCTTATAATGTATCTTCTGCCAATGAAAAAGCAGAGACCGTGACATGATAACATGAATAAAATTGACTGGGGCTTAAATTTGTTGATGCTAATCTCCACAGAACAAACAACTCATTGCAAGTTCCCAACAGCTATCTCTTCTTCACCACTTCAGCACCAATAGCATTCTTTTAGTTCAGATTAAATTGATTTGATTCCTTCTGCTGTACTGTTAGTGATCTCAGTACTGATAAATGATTGTCATGCAGAATTTGTCATTCTCATAGCTGCATCGTACTCTACTACAGCTGTGTTCTTTAGTGTTATCTTTGTCTTCATCACTATTGCTTTCTGCATTGCCACTGCTCTTGCATGGCATGTCTTTGTTATACTTCAGCTGGTTTGTACATTGCATATCTGTTTTTATCATTGTTAGAGGTACATTTCATTTATCATTGTGGCCTGCCATTGTTATAGCTGCCTCTGCATTGTTAGTGATATATCCTCACTGCTAGAGCAACATTGTATTTAGCTGCCAATGTTATAGCTGGTGTCATTGTTTTGGCTACCTACCTTACCTACACTGTTATTTATTTATTTATTTATTTACGTGTTTGTTTATTTATTTATTTATTTTGTTTTAATGAAATTACATTTTAGTTAATAAAATGTTAACAAACTGGACTCTTCTTTTTAGCTAGGGTCCATCCTGTCTCTTTTTCTACCCAAAGGGAAGTTACTTTCAGGTCTATGTTCAGCCATTGAATGGAACTTCTGTCAAACGGCTGAACATTGAACTCAATCCATTGAATGTTCATTCAGCGAACGTTCAAGTCATCGACAGGGAAAGTAACTAGTTGGCCACCACTTCCCCGTCTGCCCTTTTCCCCACTGTAGTGCAGTCTTGGAGTTGGCATATATATTGTTGGGGGGTGGCAGGCCAAGCCCCCCATGTTGGGGAGTGTGGATGTGAAGCCCCTGGGTGGGTTTGAAATAGTGCTGTGGGGCACACGAGGAAGTGGTGACCAACTAGTTACTTTTCCCATCAATGAAATGAACATTTGCTGAATGAACATTCGATGGGATAGGGTTTGATGTTCAGCTGTTTGATGGAAGTTCCATTTGATGTCTGAACATCAACCCGTGATTTTCAGTATTGTACAATAGTCAATTCACACCATAAAGTATCCAACAGAATGTTTGGGTTCTCTGAAGTGTTGCCATTTGTTCCATGTACAAGCTCTTTATCTTCTAGAAGATCTTCACCTACCTGCCTTTTGTCACCAGCATAATGCAGGTTATTACCTCAGCTTTCATAAGAACCACAATAAATGTGTGACCTCATTCTGTGAATGCCTGCTCCAACACTGTTTAAGGAGCAAGTGTCCTTCTACTTACTAATCTTAAAGTCGACAAAATAATGTACTGTTTTCTTTATGCTGTAGTTGCCCATGTCCAGCTAGTGAGTTTACTGAGTAGGCTACAACTGGACCTTCCAGTGGTCATCTGAGTGAACACCAAAATGATTATGTGCAGTACCCAAAAAGGCATTTCTATCAAATTTCAAAGATAACTTTTTTCTGCATGTGGATTCCCTGTATCCCTTAGTCAAGGGGAGACCTCCTGTACCTTTTTTCTTAATTATAACTGACAACAAATTTGCTGTGTCTTGGGAAAAGAGATGCAAAAAAACACACAATCCATGGAGCCTCTGAACAACTGAAAGCTTTACTGGCATTCCGGTACCTTAGCTAAGTGCCTTCAGAGGAATAACTTTCATTACACCAGGCGGTCATTTAAATACAAAAATGTAACCAATTAATCAATTACTATAATTACAAAATCTTAAAGTGCTACCAAATTTAATTCATAACTACATCAAACAATCAGAATGAATCCCAAGAATAAATACAAACTATAAGCAAAATCAATAATTCTAATTAATATACAAATTCAAACCTCTTGGTTTTAATGTCCTAAAGTTTAGTATGAACCTAGATGTTCTTCGTGTTTCACTGTTGCAGTCATTACATTTGGGTAATCTGCTGGCAGGTTGCCCTCAGTCGGCCTGAATTCCAAAGTCTTGGGTCCTGCATTGGTTGCTGTCTCCTCTTCCATGACGTCAGGTCGTCAGGGGTATAAAATAAGCAGCTGACACCATTTTCTTTAGTCTTTCTTGCCGCGCGGTGCCTGAAGCAGAAGCAGTTTGCAAGTGCCGATCGGCCAACTCCTGAAATTTTCGAATTCGAGTTTTACCTCATAAGGTTTTTCATTTATACTGCATTCCTTGCCTAGGCCCTGATCATACTTGCCTAGCTGTAGGTTTTCTGCTAGATTTAACCAACGCACTATTAAGCGTCGGTATATCTTTGCCTCAATATATTTTGGAAAAAGATTTAACTATCCTGAAATGTCGTCAGATAGTAATCCGACTACCGGAGTACACAAAAAATGCAAAGAAAAGGACAGAGACAGACTGTCGAGGTCCAAAACCGATGACGAAACTTCTCCTAAGCCAGTCGACAGTTCGCCAGTACTCAGTGAGGTGCTTTCGCAGCCCCTGATACCCACTACTTTCGAGTCACAGGCCCCTACAGAGACCCATGTGGAGTGCGGCACACAGCGAGATTCTCAAAGTATTGTACCCGCGGATGTCTCTCCCTCGAATGGGTCCGGAGCTGCTGAGCAGGCACCGGTTTCTGAGGGTGCATTTAGGCCACAACATTTTTATATAAAACCGACGCCAGCTTCAAAATCAAAGACAAAAGCAACTTCTAAAGCTAAAAAACTGATGCATGAGCCACATGCACAGGCCTCTATGCCCAAAAATCAGATGATCAAAATGGTTCAAGACCTAATTACCTTGATCAGGGGTTCCCAACCCCCTCCTGATAAGAGGCCTAGGCAAGACACTGATTATGAATCTTCAGATCAGGTCTCTATTTCTTCTGATTCCTCTTCTGATCAGGAATTATCTATACCACCCTATGAGGATTCTGATGCAGAGGAATCTATCCCATCTGCGTCTCCTCCTGACGATTATTCCTTTGGAGAAACCTTTCATACTTTGAGGGAGCATTTTCACTGGGAGAGTCAAGATTTCTCAGAATCAAAAAAGAGGCTCAGGGATTTCCTTCTTCTCCCTCAGCATAGGCCTTTAGCCGTACCTCCTGTTTTAGACATTGTGGATGATGTGTTTTTGGAGTCAAGCTTGACTCCAGACTCCTTACCTCCGTCTCCTAGCAAGCCAGACAGATATTATAGGGTTCCTGACTCACACAAATTTTTATTTAGAAACCCTGCTGCTGACCCTGAAACTATTTCACAGGGTCCAAACGGTGTTAAAGCCTCAACAGCAAAAAATCCTACCCCCTCTGACAGAGATTCCAGGGCACAGGATAGATGGGGAAAGAAGGTTTATACATCTGCAACCTTGGCAATTAGGGCCTTAAACTGCCAGTTTCATATGCTCAAGTATCAACAACATGTTATGGGATTACTGAAACAGAAAATGATGTTGATTTCTGAATGTGCAGAAAATAAAGAATTGCAGGAATTATTGCACGCAGCAGAGCAAGTTGGAAAGCATACTTTGCAATGTGGTTTTGATTCCTTAGAGGCCTCCTGCAGGGCCGCAGTTACTGGATCTGTGATTAGGAGGCAAGCTTGGCTAAAAAAATTTACCTGATCATGTTAAAGCTAAATTGCTGGATGCACCTTTACGGCATGATACTCTGTTTGGTATTAAGGCAGAAGAGGTTTTAAAGAAAATGGAAGACAAAGCTAAGTCTATGCAAACTGTAAAAGATTTCTTACAAGTGCAGCCACCGAGATTCAGTAGACACTGGCCTGCAAAAAATTGGTCCTTTCCTGTGTCCAACAGAGCTCAACGGGGCAAATCCAGGTGCCCTAAAGGTTTTAGATACCAGTCACAGGATTCTTACAGGTCAAAGCAATGGGGTGCGTCTGCCTCCAAATCTGGAGGAAATAAAGCGCAACCCTACAGTAAACAGTCTCAATGACTTCCCTCTGCCATCACCAAGCACTTACCTTTTGGCAGCTCCCTTAGGGGAAAATTAGCACTTTATGCTCAAAATTGGCAGTTAATAACCCAGGACAAGTAGGTGTTAAACATAGTATCTCAGGGATACAGATTCCACTTCCACACTCTGCCAATTGCAAACGGTTGGCCAGATCTGCCAAAAAATCAATAGGCAGAGGCACAGAAACAAGTTATGTCCCTCATGGATATGGGGGCTATTCAGCTAGTACCAGAACAGGAAAAAGGACAAGTGTTTTATTCAAGACTGTTCTTGGTACCCAGAAAAGACAAGGCCTGGTGCCCAATAATGGATTTATCAATTGTGAACACATACCTGGACATTCCAAAATTCAAAATGCTATGTTTGCAGCAGATTCTGCCCATGCTGGGCAAGAATGCTTGGCTGGTGACATTAGACCTAAAAGAGGCATACTTGCATATCCCAATAAGGGAATCGTGCAGAAGATACCTCTGTTTCAAGGCTTGCTTTATGCATTACCAATTCTCTGCACTGCCCTTTGGCTTATCTACTGCGCCCAGGGTCTTTACAAAGTGCCTGGCACCAGTAATTGCATTTTGCAGACAAAGAAGTATACAAATCTATCCTTACTTGGACGACTGTCTCATTCAAGCAGAGAACAAGGACATTCTTCTTCAGCATCTGGCATTTGTGAAAAGGCTTCTAACATGCCTAGGGTACACAATAAACAAAAACAAATCACAACTGGTACCCTCTCAAAAGATAACATTCCTGGATGCAAGCTTGAATACAACTGCCCAGATGGCTTTCCTCAAGCCAGACAAACAAAGGCAACTGACTATTTACTTCAAACTGATGGCAACAAAAACCCAGTTATCTGCAAGACAAACTCTGCAGGCTTTGGGGTTTATGGCATCCTGCATTCTACTGATTCCATATGCAAGACAGCATATGAGGAAACTACAGTGATACCTAAAAGGTTTATGGAGTCAACATTGTCACAGTCTGGAAACAATGATTCCTCTCATTCCCTGCCTACAACAGGAGTTTCTGTGGTGGGCAAAGGCATGTCACCAAAACATGGGACGGGCTTTCACTCTACCCCCTGCCAGCCAAACCTCAACAACAGATGCATCAGATTATGCATGGGGGGCCTACCTGGCGGGAAGATGCATTCAAGGCATATGGACCCCAAAACAAATGCATCTGCATATCAACCAAAAATAAATGTTAGCTGTTCAAAATGCCCTGACAGCCTTCAAGGACTTACTTCATCCAGGACAACTACTGATAAGGATGGACAACACCATGGTTATGTGGTACATAAACAAGCAGGGAGGCACGCACTCATACCCCCTTTGCAGACTAGCCATGGCACTGTGGGACACAGCCTTGACTTACCAAGTACATCTTCAAGCTCAATTCCTGCCAGGAAAGCAAAATACTCTGGAAGATGATTTAAGCAGAAACCTTATGGACCCTCACGAGTGGAAACTAGATCCACAAGTCTTCAGCATGGTAACAAAGAAATGGGGGAGCCCGGACGTAGACCTATTTGCCTCTCCTCGGAATTATCAACTGGAACTGCACAAGGACTTATCACAGACAAGCATGGAAAGTGGACGCCGTATCCTTCAGTTGGAAAAACCTATCAGTTTATGCCTTTCCTCCTCTGCCTCTTCTTCCCAAGGTCCTACTAAAAGTCAGACAAGAGAAACCAAAGATGATACTAATTGCCCCGGACTGGCCCTGCCAATACCGGTATCCAGTCTTAAGGAATATGTCTCAATTCCCAGCTTGGTACTTGCCTCAAATACCCCACTTACTGTCCCAGCAAAACAATCAGATCCTGCACAATCAGCTCCAAACACTGAACCTGGCAGCATGGCTGATCATGTAGTTATTCAAACAACACCTCTCAGTAAAGCTGTGATGGTAGTCATTTTAGAAGCCAGAAGGCCTAGTACTAGAAAATCTTATGCTGATAAATGGAAGAGATTCTGTGCTTGGAACCAAGCACAAGGAACTGATACAGCAGAGCCAAATATTCCTCAGATTTTACAATACTTGACTGAGATGCTTGACAAAGGCCTATCTTTTTCATCAATAAAAATCTGCCATCTCGGCTCATTACAACACAGAGCCACCAATCTTTTCTCATCCTTTACTAAAGCAGTATTTCAGAGGGGCCAAAAATGTAAGGCCCCCCAGAAGATCACCAATTCCTGCATGGGACCTCAATTATGTGTTGGAAAAGCTCACCCTGCCTCCATTTGAACCAGCTGCTACTGCAGATCTAAGGTTCTTATCATGGAAAACAGCTCTGCTCCTGGCAATTACTTCAGCAAGAAGGGTCTCAGAGCTACAGGGCCTCATGGCTGTGGGGCCTTTTATCATATTTTACCCAGACAGAGTGTCCCTCAGGACCAGTCCTTCATTTATGCCTAAGGTGATTTCCAGTGTGGCTCTTAACCAAACTATTCATCTGCCAACTTTTTATCCAAATCCGCAGAACAAGGGGGAGCGGATTCTGCATTCCTTGGATGTACACAGACAACTAAGGTTCTACTTGAGCAGGACTAAAGCTCTAAGAAAAACTGAGCAGTTACTAGTGACATTTGCTGGAGGATCAGAGGGAAAGTCTATTTCAAAGCAGACTATTTCAAAGTGGATAAGCCACTGCATTCGTTTCTGCTACTTACACCATGCCAAACTGGTGCCCAAGGGCATTAGGTCTCATTCCACCAGGGCTGCAGCTACATCAGCAGCTTTTCTCAGAGGGGTACCAACCAAAGACATTCTAGAGGCTGCTACTTGGAGTTCTGTTCACACTTTTACAAAGCATTATCATTTGCCTCTCTACTCTAAGTCCAGGGCAGGCTTTGCCACTGCAGATCTACAGGGCATCATAGCCGCCCCTAATGCAGTTTAGCTCCAGCCTCCCATCCATAGCTTTGGGATTCTACCCAAATGTAATGACTGCAACAGTGAAACACGAAGAGCATAGTACAGTTGTGTACACTTACCATAAATGTAGATGTTTGAGTGTATTCACTGTTGCAGTCCAGGTTACCCGTCCGCCATCCCCCTTTTATTCTGGAGTTTCTCTTTCCTTCAAGATCTTCTACAACCTTTGTGGTGTATTTGTTTGTAGATGAAGGTAAAGTTTGTATTGTTGCATGTATATATAGGTTTTATATATATATATATATTTGCTACCCATTTGGGGGCCACCTGACATCTGGGGCAAGAAAAACTAAAGAAAATGGTGTTGGCTGCTTGTTTTATACCCCTGATGACCTGATGTCATGGAAGAGGAGACAGCAACTGATGCAGGACCCAAGACTTTGGAATTCAGGCTGACTGTGGGCAACCTGCCAGCAGATTACCCAAATGTAATGACTGCAACAGTGAATACACTCGAACATCTACATTTATGGTAAGTGTACACAACTGTACTTTTCTAATGCCGACGTTTTATGTATAACATTTCCCCTACCTTCTAGATGTGGTCTAGCCAAAACAGTGAAGAAAAGGCTATCATCCTTTCCTTCATGTACTCTATGGAAGGGATCAGGAATGGGACTATTCAAACATTTATTTCTAATGTCTCCAAGATGTTCTAATATGTGGACCATTACCATTCTTTTAGTTTGTCCCACATACTATTTGGTGGGAAGACAGCCACATCGCACTAAGCAAACTACCCCACAAGAACAGCAGTTGAAACTGTCAACTGCAGTACGATGTTCATCGTGCATACAGCTGCAGTCATAACAGATGGGTTCTCCTACCGTCAGGCGGGTCCTCGGTCGGCCGAATTCCAAAGTCTAGGTCCGGCGTCCGTTGTCGTCGCTTCTTACCTGACGTCAGTGCAACAGGGGTATAAAAGAACCAGCCGACGCAATTTTCTTCAGTCTTTCTTGCCGTGCGGTGCCCGAAGCAGAAGCAGTTCGCAAGTGCCGGTCGGCCAGCTCCTGAAATTACGAAAATTTTGCAACCGAAGTCTTCTTGAAAGCTAAGTACCCGTTGAAACTTTTCTTGCCTCAGACCGATGTCAGACAAAGTTAATAATTGTATTTCATGTGGGAAGCAAATACCGCATAAGGATTTTTATTCCCTCTGTATTCCTTGCTTAGGCCCAGACCACGATGTCTCGGTCTGTCGTTTTTGTGCTACATTCAACAAACGCACCATTAAGCATTGGGCGGAGTTCGCCCAGCACTATTTTGGCAAAAAATTTAACTACATTATGTCGTCGGATACTCCGACTCCAGTTTTGACTAAAAGATGCAAAGATAAGGACCGACACACGAGGTCCGCGGCCTCTACCGACACCACGCCAAAGCCGACTACAGGTGGTCCGGTTCTCAGCGAGGTGCCTACGCAGCCCCTGCCTACCGACGACACTTCATTGGTGGTGTCTACTGTGCCCGAGGTCGCAGGCTCCTCGGCCCACACCCCGACTACAGATACCGAAGCCACTCTAGGCGGTGAGACTCAGAATGTAGACAGGTCTGCCTCCTCTCAAGGTGTCTTCAGGCCTTCCTCTTCTTTTTCCATCAAGGCTTTCACTAAGTCTAAAGCAGCCATGCATTCTAAGAGACAAGCTACACAGGGCCCTTCGCCAGGCCCCATGCCTAAAAAACAGATGCTTAAAATGGCTGAGGATTTAATTACTCTTATCAGGGGTTCTCAACCCTTCCGGACAAAAGGCCCAGAGTGGAGGAAGAATCCCCCTCCTCGGACCAGGCCTCCATTATTTCAGAGCACTCTGATGAACAGGAACATTCATACTCCCCTTTTGAAGATTCTGATGCAGAGGAGTCCATTCCCTCTGTCTCCCCCCCCTGAGGATTACTCTTTTGGGGAAACCTTGCATACCTTGAGGGAACACTTCCACTGGGAAGGCCAAGAGTACTCAGACTCCAAGAAAAGGCTTAGGGATTTTCTCTTGCTCCCTCAGCACAGGCCTCTGGCTATACCTCCTGTCTTAGACATACTAGATGATGTGTATTCGGAGGCCTGCCTTAACCCAGACTCTTTACCTCCAGCCCCAGTCAAGCCTGACAGGTACTACCGGGTTCCTGACTCGCACCAATTCTTATACAAAAGCCATGCGGCTGACCCAGAAACTATCTCACGGGGCCCCAAGGGAATTAAGGCCTCCACTGCTAAAAATCCATTACCTTCAGAGAGAGATTCCAGAGCTTTAGAAAGGTGGGGAAAAAAGGTATACACCTCGGCCACCTTAACCATGAGGGCATTAAACTGCCAGTTCCATATGTTAAAGTACCAACAGTTTCTGTTATCACAGTTGAGAAGGAAAATGTCACAACCTGAACAACCAGACTTGAAGGAGTTGCAGGATTTGATGCATAGTGCAGAACAAGTGGGTAAACATACCTTGCAATGTGGTTTTGATGCTCTAGAGGCCTCATGTAGAGCTGCTGTTACAGGATCAGTCATACGTAGACATGCCTGGCTCAAGGAGCAAACCTTACCAGATCATGTCAAAGCTAAATTACTAGATGCCCTCTACAAAAAGATGTATTATTTGGTGTTAAAGCTGAGGAGGTATTAAAGAAAATGGAGGAAAAGGCTAAATCAATGCAAACAGTGAAAGATTTTCTACAGGTACAACCTCCACGTTTCAGTAGAAATTGGCCTTCCAAAAATTGGTCCTTTCCAGCCATGGACAGACCCCAAAGAGGTAGATACAGGCGCCGAGGGGCAGAGGGCAATCTCAAGGATCGTTTAGAAGCAGACAATGGCAAGCTCCTACACAAAGAGGTGGTGAGGATAGTTCACAGCCATTCAGAAAGCAAACCCAATGACTTTCCCCTTTGCATGCCAAGCAAGGCTCAAATGGCAGCACCCTTAGGGAAAACTGGCATTATTTTGAAAAATTGGCATATTGTCACAAAGACAAATGGATCCTGGACATTATAAACAGAGGCTACAGATTCCATTTTCACACCCTTCCACAAAAGAGAGGCATGCCAAACCTGCCACACAATCAAAGGGCAGAGGCACAAAGACAAATTTCAGATCTCATGGACATGAAAACTATTCAAGAGGTACCTACTCAAGAACAAGGTCAAGGTTTTTATTCCAGACTATTCCTGGTACCAAGGAAGGGAAAAGATTGGAGACCTATTTTGGACCTATCCATCCTAAACACATTTTTACTAGTACCAAAATTCAAGATGCTCACATTACAGCAGCTTCTTCCCATGCTGGGCAAGGAGTCTTGGCTGGTAACATTGGACCTCAAGGAGGCATACCTGCATGTCCCAATCAGACAAAATTGCAGAAGATACCTCAGATTTCTTGCAGGTTCAACCCATTATCAATTCTCTGCATTGCCCTTTGGCTTATCTACTGCACCCAGAGCATTCACGAAATGCCTGGCATCAGTAATTGCCTTCTGCAGACTTCAAGGGATACAAATATACCCATATTTGGATGACTGCCTGATCCAAGCGGACAGCAAGCACATACTTCTGAAACATCTGGCTTTTGTAATAATGTTGTTGAATTCTCTGGGGTACACAGTCAACAAAAAGAAATCAAGGCTAATACCCTCACAAAAAATAATTTTCCTGGGTGCCAACTTGGACACAAACACCCAGATGGCCTACCTCATGCCAGAGAAACAGGGGCAACTAACTCTATACTTCAGAAAACTAACAAATTTCACCAGGCTGACTACAAGGAAAATCCTGCAGGCTCTGGGATTCATGGCATCTTGCATCCTACTAATCCCATGTGCAAAGCTGCATATGAGGAAACTTCAATGGTACCTGAAAAACCTATGGTCTCAACACAGCCACAGTTTGGAAACAATAATACCACCGATTCCATGTCTTCAAAAGGAATTTCTGTTGTGAGCTCAAGCATGCCAAAGAAACACAGGTCTCCCATTCTGCAAGCCTCAAGCAAATCAAGTCATCACAACAGACGCCTCGGACTATGCCTGGGGGGGCGCACATGACAGATCGGTGCATTTAGGGCAAATGGTCCCAAAAAGAACAGCACCTACACATCAATCAAAAGGAAATGCTAGCAGTAATAAATGCTATTATAGCTTTCAAAGACCTTCTGCATCCAGGCCAACTATTGATAAGGACAGACAACACCACAGTAATGTGGTACATAAACAAACAGGGAGGAACCCATTCATACCCCCTATGCAGGCTGGCCATGTCACTTTGGAACATGGCTCTGGAATTACAAATCGAACTTCAAGCACAGTACTTGCCAGGCAAGGAAAACATGCTGGCAGACAACCTAAGCAGAAATATGACAGACCCACACGAATGGAAGTTGCACCCTCAAGTTTTTACAGAAATAATTCAAGCATGGGCAAGGCCAGACATAGATCTCTTTGCCTCCCACAAAAATCACCAATTGACAAAATTCTGCTCAAGGACTTTTCATCCACAGGCCTGGAGAGTGGACGCTCTCTCTTTCAGTTGGACAACAATGACAGTTTATGCCTTTCCACCTCTTCCTCTGCTGCCCAAAGCTCTATTAAAAACCAAAGCAGACAGACCAAAGATGATTCTCATTGCTTCAGACTGGCCAAGACAGCACTGGTACCCACTCCTGAGGAGCCTGACGCATTCCCCACCATGGACCCTACCTCTAATGCCTCTTCTTCTGACTCAGCTCAGCTTCAAAACTCTTCACAGTCAGCTGAAAACACTCAATCTGGCTGCATGGAAGATTCCTTAACTTCACAACAGACCCTACTCTCCAAGGAGGTGCAGGATGTCATTTTGGAGGCCAGAAGGCCTTCTACTAGGAAAGCTTACTCCGCTAAATGGAAGCGATTTTGTGCCTGGAATGAGAAAAAGGGCCAGAATCCTGGAATACTGAATTTACCTCAAATATTACAGTATCTAGCTGAGCTGCTAAGCAGTGGACTTTCATTCTCCTCCATCAAAATCCATGCCTCAGCCATTTCTGTAGAATACAACACTGATCCTCCTTTATTCTCTCATCCCCTATTAAGACAGTCCCTCAGAGGGGCTAAGAATATAAACCCCCCAAGGAAACAACCAATACCTGCTTGGGACCTCAATTTCATTCTAGAAAAGCTGATCTTGCCTCCTTTTGAGCCAGCTGCCTCAACAGATTTGCAATATTTGTCCTGGAAAACAGCCTTCCTTCTGGCTATCACATCAGCTTGCAGGGTATCGGAACTACAAACCCTCATGTCTGTGCAGCCTTTCATCATTTTCTATCAGGACAGAGTTTCCTTATGAACCAATCCATCCTTTATGCCAAAGGTGGTATCCAGGGTAGCTTTGAATCAGGCTATTCACTTACCTACCTTTTACCCTAATCCTCAAAACAAAGGGGAGAGACTACTACATTCCTTGGACATCCACAGACAGCTATGTTATTATTTGGACAGAACAAAGCCTTTCAGAAAATCAGAACAACTCTTTGTGTCCTATGCTATAGGAGCTCAAGGGAAGCCAATTTCCAAACAGACAATCTCAAAATGGATAGCCCACTGCATACGCTTTTGTTACTCTTTTCATGGCAAAACTGTGCCTGCAGGCATCAGATCTCACTCCACAAGGGCCACAGCTACCTCTGCAGCTTTCCTCAGAGGAGTTCCTACCAAAGATATTTTGGAAGCAGCCACTTGGAGTTCTGTGCATACCTTCTCCAAGCACTACCACCTGCCATTATGCTCCAAAACTAGAGCAGGCTTTGCCACTGCAGTCTTGCAGGGCATCCTGGCTCCTCCTAGTTCCACCTAGTGCCTACCACCCCTTTTTTAGCTTTTGGATTCTACCCATCTGTTATGACTGCATATGTATGCACGATGAACATAGTACAGTTTTGTACCTACCATAAATGTAGATGTTTGGGTGCTAATACAGCTGCAGTCCAGGTTTCCCTCCCTCCTTCCCCTCTTGGGACAGGCCTTTTGGCTAACACCTCCTCATATAACCTTATTGGGGTATTCATTTATGGTGTATTTGCTTGCAACTATTATTTTTTGATTATATTCCACTGCAGTATTACATAAATTTATGTATTGCCTTCCTTCTGGGGGCACCTGACATCTGGGGCAAGAAAAACTGAAGAAAATGGCGTTGGCTGGTTCTTTTATACCCCTGTCACACTGACGTCAGGGAAGAAGCGACGACAACCGACGCCGGACCTAGACTTTGGAATTCGGCCGACCGAGGACCCGCCTGACGGCAGGAGAACCCATCTGTTATGACTGCAGCTGTATTAGCACTCGAACATCTACATTTATGGCAGGTACAAAACTGTACTTTTCCTACCATTGACTTAATATCAGAAATATTCTTAACTGTTTTACTTACCTTACATTTACCGCAAGCAGATGTGCCCAACTGTTTCACCCCCATCACTACCTGCTTAGAATTCAAAATTTCTCTTAAATTACTGAATCTCCCATAAGAAAATGTAACCTTCTCGGGAAACATTCCACCCACTACTTCATTAAAACCTACCACTGGCTACATATTATTTACTGTGTGTTTCATCACACATGAAAAAGGGAAAAATTTAATCACAAAAAATATCCTACCATCCACTTCCTTAGCTTCATACGCCCTTACATCCCTACAATTTTCCATGCAAATACTGCTATATGCCATGTTCTTCCCACCTATTATTCGATTCTTTGCCATCTGTATCATATTTTCAGAATAACCCTTCTTTCTAGCTTTTCATTTACTTCCATAAATTCCTTTTCTACCAAATGTCTTTCTGAAGTATGGTCATAGGTATGTTTAAATTCTCCAAAAGGTAGAGAGTTCAACAAATGCAGGGAATGGGAACCAATGGCATACAAAAATGAGTAACTGCCTTTAATTTTTTATAGGTCCTAAACTGAACTGTGCTATTAACATCTATGTATAATTCAATGTCCAGATATTGAACACTAACCCTATTTACATGAAAGATAAATTCTAAACCAAATCGATTACTGTTCAACTGCTGAATAAACACTCCAAAATATTCCATATCCCCCATAAATGAAAATGAGATCATCAATGTAATGCTGATACTTCACCACAAATTTAGAAGAAAAGTCTTTGGGGTGCATACATTTATTTTCAAAATAGGACATGAAAATGATGGCATATGCAGGGGAAAAATTTGCCCCCATTGCCGTTCCTTCTTTCTGCAAAAAAACCTCCTTGTTAAAAGTAAAATAATTATGTGCCAAAGCAAATTCTAATAACTTTACTAAAAAAGAAGTACAAGGCTCTTCACCCCAGTGACAAGAGATGCAGCAATGGTGGTAAAATAGGAGTGATTCACTCAGTCTGCCATTGCAAGCCATGATTCCACCAAGCTTCCTCTTTATTGGATGCAACTTACGTCTTTATCTATTCCCATCCCTTTCCAACTTGGTGAGAAAAAGCTGTTTGTTGAGTCTCCCCTGTATAATTTCTCATCCCCCCTTGTATATAAGCTGTGTCAGCTATAACATTTTTTGTACAAATTTAGAGCAAAAGTTTAACTGAAGGATTACTTTTTTATTGGAATTTTGACTGTAGAGGTTCAGTGGCTAATATTTTCACACAATTATGCTCATTTTTGACACTTTCATGTTTTAGACAGAATGTTCCCCAGTTGGTACTCCTCTGTGCTGTGTTACTTCACCACCACAGGGGTAAGACTGCAATCATTTGTACCAGATGTTTGGTATATCAGCAGATCTTCATCTAAAAGGTGAGTGAGTATGAATGTCTGTTTTTATTTTTTAGTGTAGGGACAGTTTTACAGTTTGCTGCAAAATTGCTTACAGAGTGGGGATCACCATGCCCCATGTGCTAAACAGGTATAGCAGTTTTAAGCACTTTGTCCTGTCAAAGTCAGTGTTGTATATCTTCAGTTTAATCTACAGCAAGCCAGCGGTAGATTTGCATAAATTATCAAGACCTGCAAAATTCCCACTTTGATTGCAGAAGCTACAAGTCCTCTTGAGTATCTCGGTGATACTTTGCCAGAAGAAGGAACTTTTATGTAAGGACTTTGGCCTTCTGTGTTACTCACCATAAAACACATATTGAGGCTTCAGGAAGAAAAAAATTCAAGCATCTTGATGGTTACTAGACCTTAAGCATATCAAACCTATGAATCAGTGTAACAGAGATAGGGTTTAATCAGGCTGTTATTACTACTCTCATAGAAGGGTTTATAAGTAGGTATGCAACATATATGATTGGAACTGGAGCCAATGTTTTAGTCAGGCCACCACCTAGTTATGTTCAGATTTTTGGTCTACTCCTAAGACATTTAGTGCCTAATCAGTGCTACCAATTATCAGAAATTCTGCCTTACGGTTTCAAGGTGGCTTTCATAGATTCACAGATATTTCAAAGCTATTGAGTCTTATGACCATTTACACCTTCACAGTACCTTCCCTCAGGCTGCACCTGTTTACTCGAGAATGGCCATACCAGTCAATCCCGGAGTGAATGTGTGGAAACCGATCGAGTCATGTATGCCCAGAAGTGTAACCCTGCTCCTGTAATATGTCTATAGTGAGAAAATGGCAGCTCAGTGTGACACTTCTGAAAACACGTAATGTGAAATCATGTTGATACATACATTTTAATATTTGGTGGAGGTAATAAAATGAATGTTTATTTTTTAAAAATAACATTTTTCATTGGAACAATACAGCATTTTAATGATTGTGCAAATATGGTAGATACATATCTGTTCATTGTTTTTGAAACTTACAATAACAACAGTAACTATATTTTTAAAAAGGACATTTTAAAAAAGCTGATTTTGCTTAGAAGTTAGTATCCAAATAGACTGTCCCAAATGTAAATGCAGCTGCTTCTTTACCTTTAGTTAACATTTAACCTGTTCTGCAAGAGTAACAGCAAGGAAAACCTGAGTAACTCTGCTCTAACTTTTTATGCCCCTTATTTTTGCCTTGCAGATACAACCCTGTCAAGAAATACCATCAAAGATGGCTACTGGTGTAAAGTAGCCTACTGGGAGCACAGAACCAGAGTGGGTCGTCTCTATTCTGCACATGAGCTCTCTGTCAACATCTTCTCTGACCTGCCTCAAGGGAATGGTTTTTGCCTTGGCCAGTTAAACACAGAACATCGGAATGAGATAGTCAAGCGGACCAGATCCAAAATTGGGCAAGGAATCATCCTAAGCCAGGAAGAGGATGGAGTATGGGTCTACAATCGCAGTGATCATCCTGTATTTGTTAACTCCCCAACACTGGATATCCCCTATTCTCGGACGTTTTCAGTTCACAAGGTGATGTCTGGCTACAGTATTAAAGTGTTTGACTTTGAGAAGTCAGTTGTCCTGCAACATTTGACTAGCCAATGTGGGAGAAACGATGGACCATATGATCCCAACAGCATCCGGATTAGCTTTGCTAAAGGCTGGGGCCCCTGTTACTCCAGGCAGTTCATCACCTCCTGCCCTTGCTGGTTGGAGGTCCTATTAAACACTTCCAGATGACACTCTATTGTCTATTTAAGATACTTATACCAGTTTTCATTTTATCAGCAACCACTGTCTGAGACCAGCCCAAAGATGTGGTGTGTGTGCATGTCACAGAATAAAGGGAATGTTTAAGTTGAAGCAGTGAAAGCAAAACCATCTATTGATTTAGCACATAGCATGTCCTGTAAAGACTGAAATGTCATCATTACTGCACCATTGCAGACAAAAGTGAGCAAAGGATTAAAGTACAGCCATCTGTTTAGCAGGCACTCAAAGAATATTTTGCAACCACAACTGCACATTAGAATTGTTAGTTTAATAACATTGAAATAGTGATATTTTTCCTTCAAGACTGTAACATTCTGTATGCATGAGGTAATGTTATTTGTTGGGAAAGATGATGATGGTGGGAGTTGGGAAATGACACGTGGCAAGTTAATATAGTGACAGTATAAAAAGCAGTGATGTGCAGTGTTTTTCAGGGGTCAGATTAAAGCATTTGATAACCAGTAGTTGAAACCTGTTAGCAGTTCAGAAGTGAGTGACCTTCCCTGCCTTTCATTTTCCAGTGTCAGTAACTAAAGTTTACCGTGTTGTTTTCATAAAAGCTTTTCCTCATTTAAGTTATTCCCTTCACCTCCAGTGATTGTTTTCCTATCCTATGGTTCCCCATCTCTGTAACTGTTACTCCCATGAGGCTTGGATCACACCATAATAGCTGTGAGGTAAGCTGATGACTGACAACACCATTATCTGCCTTTTTCTCTATCTTTCCCAATGCACATTCTCCCTTTCACTTGACTCCTAGCATAAAGTCAGGCATTCACTTTTTACACACTTACAAAGTATACAATTTTCTGGAAAACACTTTAGTCTACCATGATCTATGCTGAATGTACAGTCCATGGCCACAGCCGCACCCAAGGTAGTGGTGTATGTTAGACTGCAGAATCATTGCTTTTGACAGTTTCATAAATTGCACCACTGTGCCTCTATTATATACCTGGTATTCTGCAGGCGGATATGTGCTCAATGTGTCATTCATTGTATGGTATTTCTTGCTCTTCTGTCTCTTTCTCTTGTTATAACCTTCTTATAGTCATCTGTCAGCTAAAACATCTTTTTGTGACTTCTGATACACTTTAGGGCTACAGTGTATGAAGTCAGAATTCACAGAAAATTTAGGCTCCTCTTCTTCCCTTCTGTTCAACTTATGTTGCTTGTGGAGACTTAAGAAGAGGTCCGATTCTTGATGAAATGAAATTAATATTCAAAACACAGTTGGAGTCTGTTAATTATTATGATGGCATTATACAGTAGTATGGAAAGAATAAAATGAGAAATCAAACACAAGAAAAACCCATTGAAAGCTGTAAAACTTTCAACTGACCCCAAACATGCCATACAATGTCAATTAACTTTATGATTGTAGCAACCTACGTGTTTACCCATCATGCTTTTCTCTTTATATTTCATTTCTCATGTAGTATCTCCTCAGTAGTTGGCTCAAGATGCTATCACTGACTTCATACAATGTTTTCTGCACATCTGCATGTCATCACCATTAAGAAACAAACTTAACTTATGAGAGTCAGTGTAGTGTATAAGAAGAACCCAAAGAGACATGAGACTGCAGTAAAGGAACAGTAGTATGAAGTGCAAGGAACTATGACTGCCATTTTGCATTAACTCTTAGTTCTGAAAAGGCTCAGCTGACTCAGACAAGTTTGGGACACTGGGATTTAGCTATTTTGCAAATGATAAGGAAAATGGTGTAGAATAATTTTTTTGCAATTTTGGGTTATACCAGAAACAAAGGTAGAAAGCAGTAACAATAAAACCAACATACAAATAGTGGGAGTTAACATGGGTAAAGATGTCGCATTAAGCTTGTTGTGATTTAAGTAAAGAGAAAAAAATATGTGAGGAAAATAAATGTAGTAGTGCAACAAAGAAGTAAAGATTCAGTAGACTGTGTCAAAACTGGATTGAAGTAAACAGTCTTATGGACACATCACTGGGTTAAACTTTGTCTGACTTTCAAATTATTAAGCTATGCATCTGAGGACCATTTCACCATTTAGGGAAATGTATAAAATGCCAAGTGGCATATAGAAAAGGTGCATGTATAGCTCAGAATTGAGAAGCCTGTTAATTTAGCATGTTTCGGAGTACTGTGTACAAATGTTATCTAAGCACACTTGGATAAGGAATGTAAAAAATGTCTCATTATATATTAGTCAGAATTACAATAGCCCTTACAAATGCAGGCTAAAATTCTTTGCTTTTCATAATGAAAAATGCTTTTTATAACATTAAAATAATTAACACCTTTGTAATAAAGTTTGCAGTATGACGTGATAATGAGTTACTACTAGAAGTAGATACATTGCCAGTGTATAGTCTGGTAGTTGGTGCACTGGTTAAAGTTGATATCCTTAGTTCCTGTGGTATAGGGTTTCATCCCCTCAGTCTTCCTGTGTAACCTTGAGCAAGTCACTTAACCAGACTTTGCTCCCAGGTCACCCCTGCAAGGGACTTTGAGCTCAATGGCCCTACCTGGTTATTCAATATGATTATAATTACTTGAAACACAATACAAAAATATGCAAAATAGATGTTGCAAACATTGAAAACAATGATAAAATAATCTAAAAATCAAAATAGTTCCATTTCTAGCTGTTTCTGTAGTAGAAACTGAAAAAAATAGGTCCTTTATAAAGGAAATAATCAAAATGTGTATATGTTACATGATGGTTCAAACTGTATTGAGCACGCTTGTTGGCAAATAGTAATAGGAAGTATGTCTTGCTTTCAAACGGATACATCCTCAGGAGTCCCTGTTCTAACATTATTCACAATGCAGTATTTGTGATCAGTTTTAGAATGCCTTTGCAACACATTTTGGCAGCATGAAAACTGTTCACATTTTTCCAGGGTCATGGGTCTTCAATTTCAGTTTTTTGAATGTAGGGCTTCTGAGTTAAGAGAGACTACTGCGTAGCAAGGAAACTTAAGTCCTTGGCTACATGCTGGAAAGTGAAGTATGAGGTGATATGCTGTGAAATAACTGAGATTGCATTATTAGTAATGGTTACAACATACCTCTTAACTTCTTTGCTCCAGAATTCTGGACAAAGCTAGAAATAATGGGGGTAGGGCAATGCCCCCCAGATCAGGTACATTTTGTAGTTATTGCACTAATTCACTTAAAATTAACAGGGCAACAGGTTTAGCATCAACATGCATTTTCTGAACAAAAAGTATGAACCTGTGTACTATCTGCCATCATTGGCTGGCTGTAATCCTTAGTGATTTACCAGAAAATCAAAAAGGTCATGAGGAAAAGAACAAAAAATTGAGACAAAATCAGAGAAATTCAGCAAAATTGTGGACAGTTAAAAGGAATGCAGTACAGATATTGTGTTAATATATAACTAGCAGGGATTGTGGGAAAAGAGAGGACATAAGTCCTAGCTGATATGTCATTCTTTAGGCACACAATTAAATAGTTGTGTATGCAGAGGTTTTTCTTTGCTGGATTTTTTTCTGTATCTTTTGAGGCAAACAATTTTGCATTATTCCAATGTCCCCAACATGTTTCAGACTTTTGTAAGCAAATATTATACAAGTACACTTGGATAAAAAATGTAAAAAGAAATGTAAAAACAATCATTACCATATATATATGTGTATATATATATATATATATATATATATATATATATATATATATATATGTACTGTAGAGAGTCGATTATCTGAAGGCCGATTATCAGAAACATCAGTTATCTGAACACAGCCTTCCAAAGTTTTTGAGTAGGAAAAATCATAAAGTCTGAATATGTAAATGTTGCACGTATTCACTTGTGTGTGTTTTTTGAGCTTCTACTACAATAATATACAGTAGATTTGTTTTGTTTTTCTTGTTTGATGTTCATCAAAAACATTGGAGAAGTTTTTATATCCAGTTCAATTATATGTTTGATTATCTGAACTACCCTAGGTTCCAATTAGTTTGGATAATTGGCTCTCTACTGTATGTATGTATGTATGTATGTATATATATATATATATATATATATATATATATATATATATATATATATATGGAGAGAGAAAGGAAAGAGGTAAAGAGAGAGAGGAAGAGAGCAAATGGCAGCCATTAGCTCAGCATGCTGCCTCTCTGCTTAGAAATGAATACACTATGACATATTATAGTCCAAGAATTTGAAGCATGGTTGTCCAAGAAAGTCTGAATCCAGGTACTTGGCTTGTCTACTCCACCTAACTTTGCAAAGGACAGCCCCCTACTTTATTATTGTAACTCTGTGGCTGTAAGTGCCTCACAACAATTACAAGACTACTGTCCTCCCACAATCCATGTTTTTTCCTGCATTGTAGTGCAAAGGTACATTGATTAGTCCAATCATGACTCAAAATTTCACAATACCACAAAGCTGGGCTCATGACAAGTGGCATTTAGTTCATAGGTAGCTACTAGGCTATTGGCCCTAGGACCTATACAAGCCTAGCCAAAAAGGTACCCTGGCTTTTGCCATCCAAGAAAATTATTTTCCTGTGCCCCTGTCGAGCAGAGCCACATCACCCCCAGGGTGAATTTCCTATTTCCCATCCAATCATCAAGATTTTTCTTGAAGAGTGCTAATGAGGAGCTTTGTTTGATATAGATAGGTAGTTTGTTCCAGAGTATGGGAAGTCTCTGGGACAGGAATCTATCCCTCCAGCATGTTCTGTTTATTGTGGTGACTAGGTTTAGGTCCCTAGAGTGTGTAGCTCGGAGGGATTGGGATTTCTTTAAGTGGAGCATGTCCAACAGCTCTGGGTTTCACATAGCTTTGGATGTTAGGCAGAGATCTCCTCTGAGTAGGTGATATGTGAAGGAGTAAAGCTGGTGTTTTTTGAGACAGTCTGTGTAGGGCATCTGTTTGAGGCTGGTAATCCTCTTTGTGAGGTATTTCTGTGGCTTTTCCAGTTGTTGTAGACGTCTTGTGAGGTACATACCAAAAGGGGCGTTGTACTCTATAATGGGTCTAATGAGTGATGAGTAGAGGGGAACAATGACCTCTTTTTTCCTGCATGAGAACCCTTTTGTGATGAGGTGTGCCACGTAGAAGATTTCCTGATTACTGTGGTGATGTGATTATCAAAGGAGAGACTACTGTCCATCTGTGTCACAAGGTCTCTTATCACACTTTTGGTATTAAGTAGACTATCACCTATGTGGTAGCTCATGGGTACAGAGTTTTTATCAAAGGGAATGACAATGCACTTTTTGGCATTGAGCTTGAGGCCATGGCTTTGACACCAGGCATCTGTCTCAGTGAGTCCCTTTTGTAGGTTGTCCGCATTGTTAGGAGTTTCAATTATGGCTCCTAGTTTGCAGTCATCTGCGAACTTCATTAGCCAAAGACCTTCTGTGTTACCCCGTACTTCAGAAAATAGATAGCAAACAGGAGAGGACCCAGGACTGAACCCTGTAGTACTCCACTTGTCACTGGTCTGAAGTCAAATTTGGAGTCTGCTACTTTCACAGTGTGGGTTCTGTCAGTGAGCCAGCTGGCAACCCATTTTGTGACACAGGGATTTATACCTAGTTTAGTGAGTTTATCTATAATTCCAGAGTGGGGGATGGTGTCAAAAGCCTTGGTGAGATCTAGATAGGCTGTGTGAACCACCTTACCCTCGTCTACGGCTTTGGTGACTGTTTTAAAGACGTTAATCAGGTTTAGGAGACATGATCTGCCTTTTACAAACCCGAACTGGGTGGGGTCTAGAGTTTGGAGATTACCAATGTCTTTGTTTATAAGTTCCATGATGATACATTCCATGGCCTTACAGACCAGGCTCGTTAGGCTAATAGTTCCCGGGGTCCGTGGTGGCTCCCCCTTTGTGATGTAGGACAGCTGTCACTGTGCGCAATTCAGTGGGCACAAAGCCTGAGGTGAGGCTATGATTAAACATGATGCTTAGGTTGGGAGCCAGTTCATTCTGTAGTTCATGTAGAACACAGCTTGGGATGTTGTCAGGTCCCATGGATGCTGTGTTCTTGGCTTTGGAGAGTGTGGTTTTTACCTGTGCAGCCGTGATTACAGGAAATTTGCATTCTTCCAGTATATATATGGACCCTTTAGGGGGTGGGGGGGGTAAAGTTAGCACTGAACCTATCTGCCAGGATGTTGGCAATATCAGTTGGTTCTGTATATTTATTGCCATTGTGCTGTAACTCAGAGCAGATATGAGTGTTGCCTTTGAGATTCTTGACATAGCTATAGAATGTTTTGTGGTTGTCTTTAGAATTAGTAGCAATTTTGTTTTCATAACTAGCTTTGGAGGATTTTATGAGGGATCTCAGCTTCTTACTGAGGCTGACCAGGGAGTTCTTCCAGTCATGGGATTTTACTCTTTTTTGCAACAGTTTCTTTCTTCTGTTGTAGAGTTTGTTTATGGCAGGGGACCACCAGATTGGCTTCCTTTTCTGGAGGATAGCATCTTGGTTCTGTTAGGGATAGCACGATCCATGCCCTCATGTAAGTGCTTATAAAGTGCATTTATGTATGATTCAGCAGTCGAACGTCTATTGTCTGTCTGCATGGATGTTGTGAGGTTTGCCAGTTCTGTCTTAAGAAGTGTGAAGTTGGCTTTGGAGAAATTTTTTACAGTGGTTTCCCTAATGAGGGGTGGGTCCGGGATGTGGATATCTAGGCTGATTAGCTTGTGGTTGGATCTGACCAATGAGGAATTGACCTCTGGTGTGGAACACCGGTCGCCTGTGTTGGTGATGACCAGGTCTAGGATATTGCTGCTCCTAGTAGGGGTGTGGATAAGTTGTTCCAAGGCACTGGAATTTATGAATTCCAGAAAACGATGAGCAGAAGAGTTGGTACATGAGTAGTTTTCCCAGTTAATGGTGGGGTAGTTGAAATCACCCATTATTAGGGTGTTGGGTTGTACCCTAATATTTTCCAGTGTATCAGGAAATGAGGAGCAGGAATCCTGGGGCATGGTGGGGGATCTGTAGCAAGTTACAATTTGAATTGCGGTCTTGCCCAGAGTTAGTTGCACTTGGATAATCTCAGATGCATTATGCTGAGCAACTAGTCTGGAGGTGTGGATATCCTTAATGAATATGGATACGCCTCCACCTTTAGTGTTTCGGTCCAGGTTAGGTGGCCAAAAGGTGTGGTATGAATTATAGCCTGGTAATGCAGGGGTACTCTCTGGAACCTTGAACCAGGTCTCTGTCACTGCACAGATGTCGATGTTCTCCATTTTAAGAAGTGCTTCGAGTGAGTACATTTTGAGGTTTAGACTTCTAGCACTGAGTAGCATTACCCTCAGATTTTGCTTGCTTGTACCTGTTACGGTGGTGAATTTGTCATTTGAACCTTGCCTAAACAAGGCACTATAGGGGTGGCAAGGGCCTTAGCCAGTATCCGGAATCCCAAGGGTGACAGGTGCAGGCCATCTCTGGCAAAGCATCATGGTTTGTCGATCATGTCATCCCAGGCAGACAGATACTGGATCCCCTTAGAATGACACCAGAAGCTTAGCCAATTGTTGAAGTCAATAATTTTGTCCTTATACTGCGGTATCACTCTGGGTGATGGCAGGATGCTACTCAGGGCTAGGGTCATACCTGCCTGGGCTACAAGATCGGACAGCTCCTCCATGTCTCTTTTTCATATTTGTACTTGTTGTGGAGTGACCTGAGTGCATGCGTTATGTGGTGGATCCTGGCACCCAACAGGCAGCTGACAGTAACTTTCTTCTTGTTTAGACTGGTGAGTGGAACATCAGTGTGCCTGTTAGCCAAATATTTATAATACTCCAGTATAAAAGCATGTTATTATTGTGCTAGTAGTTAGAATGCAATATTGGTATATTAATTATATGACCATTCTATAAGACAGCAGGCTATAATAAAGATCAAGCATAACTGAACAGAAGGTGGTGGTAGAGAATGTTGTCACTTAGTGTATATCATCCATTCCTGCCTATGTAAAAGGAACTGGAAATCAGTTTTATTTCTGTTGTAAAAGCAGTAAATTGAAAAATGCAAATCACTTATTTGACAACTTTGAACCATTCAATTTCATAAGAAGATGCATGTAATATATATATATATTGATGGCAAACTGTTCTGGTAAAAGTAAGTACAATGTTTTCTGCTGAGGGGAATACATCAGATGGCAAAGACAGTTTTCTAATAAGTGAGACTAGTATGTTCCAGGGAAGACACTGTTATGTTTTATGTTTTGTATGCTGGATGAGGAAGACCTGAGGAGATTTACTTATTTATTTATTTTGTATGTCAGCAGGACGACAAATAATGGACAATAACAGGAGAGCTTATAAAAGGTTAGCAGAGAAGGCATGCATAGTTACAATGCATTTAACTGGTGCCATCATGAATGGATCTCAGAAGCAGCACAGAAAAAGCAGCCATCGAAGCATGTAAAAACAGCAGTATGATAGGAAATTGTTAAGCAACTACAAATGGCTTGTGTGATTGATGGTGGTATTATATGGTGGAGATTGATGGTGGTGTTACATGGTGGAGATTGATGGTGGTGTTACATGGTGGAGATTGATGGTGGTGTTACACGGTGGAGATTGATGGTGTTACATGGTGGAGATTGATGGTGGTGTTACATGGTGGAGATTGATGGTAGTGTTATGTGGTGGAGATTGATGGTGGTGTTACATGGTGGAGATTGATGGTGGTGTTACATGGTGGAGATTGATGGTGGTGTTACACGGTGGAGATTGATGGCGTTACATGGTGGAGATTGATGGTGGTGTTACATGGTGGAGATTGATGGTGGTGTTATGTGGTGGAGATTGATGGTGGTGTTACATGGTGGAGATTGATGGTGGTGTTATGTGGCAGAGAGGTATTAGTGTAAGACTAATGGAGGAACGAAAGAGTGCATGTGATGCAGTGATTTAAGAGCAGGATAAAGGAGCAGCAATCTAAGCAGGAAATACTGGTGTAGCTGGCGCTTCTCTTCTCTTATGATAGGTTGTCAATGACTTGGGCCTTGTTCTTGACGTGATACATTACAGGGATATTTAGGATGGGGGGGTCTCTGTATCATGTAACAGACTACTGTGCACATAGCTCATGTTCTCATCTACGTGAGATGAAGAGTTAACCAAAACTATGAAAGGCATACTATTACAAACAGTAAAAACAAAGTAAAATAAATGCCACACTGTATGTCACAAACTTTTAATGAACCAAGTGCTTTCGTTCCAATACTCAATGGAACTTCATTAGTCAGTAAATATTAATTTCCTTCAACTTAAGTAACCCAGCTGGTGCCAAAACATGTACAAAATCTTAAAGGGATACACCAAAATCACACAAAAATCCATTATAACAAAATACTTGATCCTGTACAATCTATTGAAATCCATCATTTAAAATCAATACTATTTAAATATTTAAATAATTTACCATCATTAAATAAAATTGTTGATAAAAGTGTTAATGAAATGTAATTAAATTCACCACATCTATATATAGAATAATAAATATATATATATAGTATATGTATATATATATATATATATATATATATATATATATATAGTATATGTATAAGTATATATATATATATATATTTTTTTTTTTTAATTAATGAATGGAATCATAAGCATTCTTCTTTTGCTTTTAAAATGCATTTAATAAAAATTAAATCATTAATGCCAGGTGAAACTCCAGCATTAAGTAACAGTTGCCAGCCAGTAAAGTTCTCTCTGTTTCACCAATAATCTCTAGCCAACCCCTCTAATAGGGCAAGCAACATTTTCTAATACATTATAAGAAAATTTGTTGAAATCCCTACATTGAACTGAATGCTTATATAGAGCATTAAAATTCTTCTTCTGAATGATATACCCTCTTGTCTTCCCAATATAAAATGTTGGGCAGAAAGAACAGAAGGCAATGTATTCTACACATTTAATGTTACAGTCATAACTCCCCTGAAAAGAAATTAGTTTAGAATACCCAGGAACAATAAAATGTGTCCCAAGAAAAATAAATCTACATTGTTTGCATGGAAATCTCACCACTAGTGTGTTTCTCTTCCAAAATAGTTGTCAGATTCTTACAATTCTTAAAAACATGTCTAGGTTGTTGACCTAGTCTATCCAATAAATTAAATGCACTGAAAATGGTGCCCCAGTGAGTGTTAATCACCTTTTTTAATTAATATACATCCCTGTTATATTCCAAAACAAATGCTTGTATTAAGTTGTCATTGTTTGTAGGAATTATCTTAACTGCCATAACACTAGACTGATGTAGGAGTGAACGGTACCTCAATGCTTTCTGTGTTGTTACCCTGTAACTTAGTTATTTCACCATAGCTAATGGATAATCACAGCTATTGAATAAATTGCATAAGTTAGTGATCTAAGTTTCAAATGTAAGATCAGAAAGGTACTGCTGCAGGATGTAATCCAAAATACTTTACTGCTCAAACAAAGATTAGCACTTTTGTCCAAACTGTGTGAACTTCATTAGATACCTGATGAAGTTCACACAGTTTGGACAGGTATCTGATGAAGTTCACACAATTTGGACGTGGTATCTGATGAAGTTCACACAGTTTGGATTAGGTATCTGATGAAGTTCACACAGTTTGGACGAAAGCGCTAATCTTTGTTTGGTCAATAAAGGATTTTGGATTACGTCCTGCAGCAGTACTTTTCTGGTCATATTTGTGGTTTTACCAGTTTGTCTTGTCCAGTTTGAGTGGTCAAATGTAAGATCATCTGATACAAGCCTACTCAATGTAATTAACTGCCCCTTAACTGTATTTCTTTTTTGCCATAAAGGGTGTTGACTGTCAGAGTGTAGGTAGTTATCTGAAAATGTATCTTTTCTACAAATATTTGACTCATACCTATTTGCGTTGATATTCTTAGTAACTGTGATATCCAAAAAATGAATGGAGTTATAATTCCATTGATGTGTAAATATTATGAAGCTAGTATAGTTGTTAAAAATTCCATAAATGGTAGCAATTCTTCAACACTTCCTTTCCATAAAATAAAAATATCATCCGGGTACCTTAAATGTCTCTATCTTAGATGAAAAGGAGAGTTCAAAGTTAAATGTAAAACAAATACACAACTAAAAAAAACTTGTAAAAAACAAAAAAGAGAGGCAGAATCAGCAAGTCCAACAAACAAGCTGTTTCGTCTGCCACTAATAATAATAATAATAATAATGTATTTTTTACTATTTAAAATATGTAATTTCCTATTTTCCTTGTCTGATGAAGTTTGCTTATTAGTGGCAGATGAAAGCACTAACCATTAAAGAGTTAAAAATGACATTAGTCTCTCAGTACCATAACACCATATTAGCAAAGATAGGTGCTGATGCTGCCTCCCCATGGCCACACCCTTAAGCTGCTTGAAATATTCACCTTCATAATATACAGAGTTATTAATAAGCATCATGACCATTCCAAAAACCATTCCAAACCTAGTTTGTGAGGTATTACCAAAAAATAGATCTTTGGTATCAACAGTCACAAACAGGCTGTTGGGTATAAAGGTAGTCTTGGCTAATATTTCTAAAAAATGCCAGGAATCTTTTAAAAGATGTCTCTTAAGGGTTGTTGGAGCATATGTTTCATTGCTCCTCGTGTACTGTAATGAAGTACTGCGTGCTTGGCTCCATTACTCTCCTGTACATTGTGATGTACTGCTGGAGTAACTGAGTTTTTCTCTTCTGTGTATAAATTAAGAGATAGTTGGAGTAACTGTGCCCTTATACTTTTTGTGTTATGAGGTAGATTGCTGCCTGTGTGAAGTGACAGTTTACTACAGTATGTGAGTGATTTTCTTGCATGTGTAATTTGATTGATTCGTGATGTAACTGGGCTCCATCTTTATAATGCAATGAATTATTTTCCACAGAATGTGATTAATGCTGGGGTGTTTGGGCACTGTTGCAATGTGATGAATTGCTGGAGTACTTTGCTGCATTTTCTCTGTGTAATATGATGGATTGCTGGAGTACTTGTACCTTGTTGGTGTCTATGTAATGTGATGGATTATCAAAGTATTTGATTGTGTTGTATGTAATGTAATGGACTGCTGAAGTATTTGAGTTGTGCTGTACTGCTTAATAGGTGGATTGCTGGCTTGGCATTCTAAAGTCATGCTTACCTGCTGAAATCTGATAGATTGCTGGAGCATGTGGGTCGTGTTGGTTTCTATGCAATTTGATAGCTTTCTGAAGTAAATGTACCCTCTCATCAGGAACACTTGGGTCCTATTATTCAGTATGCAACATCAGAACATACTGGAGCATTTGAGGATCTTTTTGCATTCTGTGTATGTAATATGACGGATTGCTGGAGTACTTTGGCCTTTTTATTCCATAGGTATGAAATATGATGACTGGATGGGTACTGGAGGGGCTTTAGTTTTCTGGGTTTGTAGTGTGAGGAATTCATTGATATTTTTATGCTGGAGTTTTGTTCTCTGGGTACATAATGCGATGTGGATATATAATGTGATGGATTACTGAAGTAGATGGTTGTCTGATTTTGCTGTGATACGGTAATCTGTTGGTGTAGGAACACCATTGTCTACAGAATGGGATCTGTTTCTCTTTGGTCATGTTCCATGTCAGTGAACCACTGCTGTCGCAGGGATGGAGCTGATTAATGAAGTAGTAATGGATGACTGTGATATAGTATATTAGAATACAGTGTGATCAATCATGACTGGAGAGGTGGTGGACTTATTTACCTCTTTTATTTAAAGATGAAATATGATGTAGCAGAAGAGGTGTTTTATGATGCAATTACATCAAAACTGCGGAAAAGAACTCAAGTAGTTTCTTGTGTAATACAATAGAATATAGAGGCAGGAGAATTTTTTCTCTTCAGCTGCATCAATATAGAGGTGACCTATTATTTTTTCTATTGGCAAACAGAAACAGTTGTGATGTTTTTTCCTGGAGTGATTTGACAAAAGTCCTCACCTAGGGAACACCTCAAGGCATGTATGCCTGATATCATATGTTTTTGATGTAGTCTTAATTTTTGTTCAATCTTGTTAAGTCTTTATGCTATTTTGGGAAATCTATTGATTTTGCCTTTAAATATGGCTCCTTCTCTCACAAATGACGTGATAAACTTTTAGGCTAGAGTCATAAAATTATATCATACATTACAGTCTCAGATTTCTTAGTCTTCAGAAAAATGTATGTTAGCACAAATGTTCTTAGCTAAATGTGTCATCTGTTCTGGCTCTTTGTCCTAAATATATGTGCTTCTGCCTCAGTTCTTGAGTAAGAGACTGACCTGCACTTCTATTTTACAAACTGACATCACATTTCCCCAAAGCAACTTGCTTCTAAATCATGTAGAGCTTGGCGTGCATTACATTTTCCTTTAAAATATCCCAGCTTAACAAAAAGTAAGGTGGAAGTGTTTCAACTAAAATGACTAGGCAGTGACTAATTAATGAATTGTCGGTGTGAGTTGGCAGTTAGCAAATTGTCCAATATTTTGTAGTATAGCTTTACAGATTTTAACAAGAAGTTCCAGAAATGAACCACAGGTGGGGTTGCCTTACTCATTTTTTTGTTACCAAAAATACACGTGTATTCATAGTCTTAGAGTCACATGATCCATTTCACCTATTACTTTAAGGATAGCTGTGAGATGTACATAATAAATGTTTTTAGGGTTTGCTGTGTATGGCCATCTCTGCCCACAGTTACATTTTTGCTAAATATATAGATTTATATTAAGTTTCTGGTACTGAAAAGGAAGTTGGGAATTTAAAGTACAAAAACAAGTTAACTTCTTTTACAGGTAAGATCAGCATTATTAAGCTCATGTTCCCCCCTCCCTCCATGGGATAACTCAGATTTGTACATGATCAAATACATTATTATGGTTCAGTGAAGTTAGTAAAGTGTTTCCTGCAGGAACTACTTGAAAAGAAAGCTGCCAAAATCAGAAAAATTCAGGAAATCTTCTATTACTGTACTTCCATTTATGGGATGGAACCTTATTGCTGGTTCTTGGCTCAACTTATTTTTGTTGAGGGCTGTCCCAGTACTACATTACTATGAAAATGTAGCACAGCTTGACTTTCTTGATGCAGTGTTCCACCTAATGGACAGCAAATCGATGTAGGTATTCTGGAAAGCTTTTCCAAGTAAATAAATGAGCATTCATATGTGCTGCCGTTAGTGTACAGAGTGAGGTCAGTTAACCAAGTAGAACCATTTAAACTTAAAACAGTTTTCTCCACTCAGCTCAGAAACATATTTGAGAAGAGGAAGAAGAGGCCTTAGAAAAGCCTATTTTTACATGCTCTCTTTCTTTTGTGAGTTAAGATTTTAGGTTTTGATGCTTTTCGGTTCAGATTTTTTTCTCTGTTATTTAGGTTCCATTTGGCTATTTGCGCATTTTACCCAGATGACTAGACCCACTGTTGTTGACTTTAGAAGTTAGCATTTCCTATGTGGTTTTCTTCCTCTATGATTTTTAGAAATTGTTTTTATTATCCCAGCTTGTCTAACCTGAAATCCACGAATGCAACACCATACTGAATTCTGCTTAGCTACCAATGGCAGTGCGGTTACCTGTTATTCCAGTTTGTATTCTTCAGTCTTATTCAATGTTTTACTTACCACATCTTCCTTGGCCTCTTAGCCTTATTTCTCTCATCTCTTTACTAAAATCATCTTGTTTACTTCACATGCATATTAGTGGTCATAGCTCTAGAAATGATCCTAATAATCTTATCTTACAAGCCAATGTTTTTATTTTGTGCACTTCAAGACCATATCTTGAGGGATAAACCCTCAGCTTGAGGGTGAATAATTTCTTTTCCTGATCTTCAAATGAAACAGTTAATGCTTAAAGTAACATTAAGACTACTATAGGACCATGGTTTCTATGTTTAAACGGAGCTTGAAACGTTTCCCTCTGTCTCTGATCTCTGAAGTAAAGATTGTGTACCTTATACTACAGTCCTCTAGAAGTCTTGGCTCCTGCTTCTTACTCCCCCTCAGGATTTCAACTTTCCACTTAAGCCTTTCTGTCAGAGACCAAATTAGTTAATGTTTTGCTCCCTTAACTTCTGCCATATAAGATGGTGCTCATACCCAAAAATCCTTCTTTACCGGAAAGATAATTTTTACTTCCACACAACTAATTAATTTTAGAGATTGAGTATGATGGCTTATTGATAATCTGCAGGCTACAAGGTCTAAACTGCATCATGTTAGCCTTTGCTTAATTGATGAGAATCCTGGAGAGAAAGTAGAAAAAAACATATATCACTAGATGTGTTCCTTGTGCCAAAAGTCAGAAATGTTATAATATCTGAATGAAATGATCAACAATAGTGTACAACTGACATTAATATAATGCTTAATTCTATACATTATTAGTACACATTAGCAATGGACTGTGATCTTTTTCATAGTACCTCTCCTTAAGGAAGTCAGATTTATTTTGGTGTTAATGATTACACAGTTTTTACAAAAGTCATATTTGTTTTTCTGTTAATGATTACACAGTTTGCTGTCTTTATTTCCTTTCAGGTCTAGTTCCCACAAATCTTAACCACTCAAGCCCTGTGATCATTCTATACAATTTAGTTCTTTACGAATCATTTTTTAAATAATTGTTAGATTAAATTAGCATCAAGAATCCCTTTAGCATTGCAGTAATTTGACTGCATAACAGCCTCCCCAGGAAGCAAACACTATGAGCATCCAATGTAGTTTTATGCAGCTGTTAAAATTTCTTCATTCATTCACGTGCTTTGAAACTGTCAGCAAAATTGCACAGACTAACTTGTTGCCTGTATTATGCCATTGTGCTCCAGTTTCTGTTTTAATTATGAAGCTGGCAACACATTAGATCTTTCAAAGAATTGCTTAAACCCACTAGAATATTATTATTTGGAACATTTCTTTGGTATTGCTTAGCTATGCTCTAGTGTAAAGGTTTAATTATGAGTGCTGCACCTGTGCTAAACATCTTTCAATCGTAAGATCTCACAAAATGATACATGCATGCCTCCAAGATCTAGACTGCTCATATATAAATGTTCATGTTCTTCAAAACTTCTTATTGGCTCCTAATGGTGTAAACTGCCCCAAAATTTTAAGAGATAGTTTCTCGGACTGGAATGATTAGAAGATGAGATGTGTAGCTGATGCCATCTGAGCTTAGCTCATAATTAACAAGTTCTTTGTTATACTACTGTTTCTGGATGGAGGGTGCCTTACAAATTTAAGTGCTCTTCTTCAGGCAACATTGTTAAACTGTCTTGTAGCTTTAGCAAGTCCTGAACTGGTGAATATGACGTGCGTACACTGAGTAAGCTAAACTTTAAACATGAACAATTCTAGCACATTTAGTTATCTATTATTAATATTAAGGAATAGTAATAAGTATTATGTATGTGTTTATATAGATAATTATAATAAAATGCGTGTATAGTATATAATATATAAGTTCAAATTACTATTTATATATCATAAAATATGTACATAGAAACCATGAGTAATGCACTTTTTGCTGGTTATCAATATGTTACTTTGCATACAAAGAAACTGTGATATTATAATGACATCTTTATTAAACAAGTATTTTACATGCATTTTTGGTGTGGTTTTCATTTGTTCAGCCTTTTACCAGTGATAACAGTGTCAACCCTATCAATTTAAATTTGTAGGTTCTGTCAACCCTTAAGTCCCAGGCCAAGGCCAGTTTCAGGAGTATTTTTTGTACACCATTGATATGAAATCAATGGGACCCAGGACAGGAGGAGAAAAGAAAGGGTATCAATTGCACTTTCATCTATTGATTGAGCAAAATGTGCTAGTGACAGCCACAGAGAAGTCTGCTCACATACCCTTAGCAGCTTCAGGACAATTACAGGTCTTACTTTGAGGGACCTCCAGTAACAGATGATAAAAGACAGATGAACTTACAGATATGCCAGCAGAAAAGAATCTAGAGTTGCTTGAAATATTGCTGCTAACATCTACACAGCTGCTAGATCTCCCTGAATCTGCCCTTACCAGTATTTGCTCTGTACCAAACATTTTTGGACAATTATTGTAACTTACTATGTGGCAGTGTTTTGTCAGTGCATTCCAGGGCCCGTTTAACCATTCTAGAACGTAGTAGCACCTCAGGTCTGCCCTGACCTGTCCCCAGTTCAGCTGGTACTTGTTGTCTTTTCTTCCCACCATTCTTGCTCTTCAGTGTCACTTCTACTCCTTGCACTCAAACAATTTTATTTTATTTTGATTTAAGTTTTTGAGTTGCTTGCCTAAAGCCACTTAAATACCAGATATTGCATACTCCAATACAGGAAATAACACCCCATTGGCTTACTGGCTTTACGTCTGATAATGGTGAAACCCTATGACCCAGATGACATGGGACTGAGTACTGGCCCAGCCACTGGAGGAGCTTGATGGAGAGATGGGAGTGAAGAGGCCATTGTTTGTTTTCCCATTCATTGTGAAGGAAATGGTGTGGTTTGCTGTTGCACTGGGATGGTGCCATGCTTGATGGATGTCAAGATATGGGCATCTTGTCTGTGAGCCAGGCATGGATTGAGTTTGCCAAGCAAACCATGACTTGTAGCTGCAAATGACAATTGTGGAAGTCTGCATGCATGACTGGGTCAGAAGTGTAGGGAGTACCTCAGTTTCTGAGGGGCACTGGAGGAGAGGACAGATAATGTTTGGGGGTTATCAAAAAGTACTAGAAAATCATCAGACAACCTATGTAGAAGATTATATAAGAATGAGAAGTGTACTAATTGATTCTCTGACAGAGTAGCTGATGCATGGAACAGACTACCAAATTACTAGTTTAGATGTTTTTAAGAACAGCCTGGACACTTATCATGGGAACAAGTGTTTGGTAGATTGGCAAGCTAGAAGGGCATTAATGCCCATACTTGAAATATTTGTATGTATGTGTGTAATTAAAAAAAAAAAAAGTGGTGGCTGACTGAATGATACCTTCCCACAACTGGTCATCATCCATCAGGAAACAATGGGCCTGTCTCTTCACAAAATGTCTGATGGTTGTCAGGTAATGGGGAAAAAACAGAAAAAAGACCCCTTTGTTGTTTGTTACTCCAGCTTATTTACATTAAGCATTAGAGACTGTGAGGGAATTAACCAATAGGGAATGAGTCTTCTGTGTTACTCTGTTTAAATGTCATGTGTAAGTCAGTGATGATTTTAGCCGCTTTCCCAGGTACTTGTAATACTAAACATCCAATGTATACAAATGATTTCTAAAAGGTTATGTTTATATACATATAAATAAATATATATATATATATATATATATATATATATATATATATATATATATATATTCTCAAACAGCTTTATTTAATCTATTTATTTTGAGATTTATACCTTGAGTCCTAAAGGATTTAACCCATTACAAATCTGTAATGGAATATTGAACAAATTGTAGGTGTTATCCTTTGTTTCATTTGAGACCGAAAGAAGCATGTCACTTAAGAAGGTAATACGATTTACCTTGATTAGACTCATGACCAGAGAATTCAGAAAACATGTGAAATGTACTGGGCCTATGACTGATCCCTGAAGAACAGCTCTTCTTAGTGGAAGTAAAGTAAATTGGAAGTAATCATTTTTATTTTTAAAATGTGTTCTTCAGATAATTAATGAGCCAGTTTACTTTTTTGGGTTACAGTCCACAAAGAACAAGCTCTGCTATTACCTTCCCATGACACAGGAACTGAATGCTTTTGATATCTATAAAAAGTCTGCCTCTCCATCACAACTGGCTGTCAGTAAAGTATCTCTGAGGGACAAAATGGAAGTAAGTGCTGTGTCCTTTTCTGTATGCATGCTACTCTCAATAAGCAAGCTATGTTTTGACACAGCTTTCTTTTTTTGAGATACAACAGTTTTTTGCAAAATATTAGCTGACAGCAAAGGGTTGAAATAAGCCTAAATGACTGAACACAATCTCATCTTAAAGGCAAATTAATGATCTGTATAAGTGGAACAACAATGAAGGCACTGCAGGCATTTAACTATATGGGAAAAGAGTATTTGACTATGCAAGACCGTATTTTGAGAAATCTCCAATAGCCATTTGTTTACTTTTGAAATAGTGACTATGGTACAGTAGGAAATTGAAGAGAATTTAAAACCTTTTTCTATTTTAGGCAAAGGTTTAGAGCTGGGAAAATTTGTACTAATCTGATACCCAAAGTAATATGCCACCTGATTGGCAATGTGCTTTAGTTCCACCTGGAGTTCCCCATTACATTAAAAACAAATGGATCCCTCCTGGCAAGTGACTTTATCACTAGATTTGTTGTAATAGGTTGCAAATCATTTCAGTGTTCTCCTACTTGTTTAACCAATACACAAAAACAGGTAATATGCAGCAAAGTTGATTATACACCAATGTTAAAAAAGGAGTCTACTACAAACTAATGGAGATAATCTTTTATGTTTTTTTTCAGATAAAATCATAAAAAAAGACCAGCCTGTGATTAAAGAGAACTAGAAATAATATTCATTACCAAAATCACTCTTGACTACATTACCTACATTAACTATATAAGACATTATTCTAGACCTAAAACAAACTCATCAGACTTTTTTCTCAAAATAAGTCTGCTGCTTATAAAACAAGTAATGTAATAATTCAAACAAGTAACACACTGTAGCCCAGTATATTATTCCTTCAAATGCCTATGATTTAGTTGTTTCGCTCTTTTTGTAAGCCGCATAATAGTGTTTGAGTGTGATGATCCTGGCAAAATGTAAAATACATGGATACAAGCAGCCATATGAAAGTGTAGGCTTAAACAGAGATTTGGTGATTTGCTATTTCATGATTTGTGTGAATGAACTCATACAGAAATGCAAAAATATTTCTTGCTGTATCAAAAATTTCACTCACCCACTCAAACAAACATGTTCACAAAACAATAGTACTACTCCCATGCAGATATATGAAGTCTGAAAAGACCCAAGGACTAACCTAAACATTGACTTTTATGGAGCTGTATACATAAGGTTATATGTATTAGTTATCGGGGATGATTAGTCACGATTCACTATTTTAGAACCAATGCCTTCCACAGCATAAATTGAAGTGCTACCAGATACCAATATGATTTCTGTACAGCTAGTACTGGAGATACATCTGGCAGTTTTTTGTTTAAGAAAATCTGACTGAATTAGCAGTTACAATCGATGACATCATCAGGAGAACAGATGTCAGGCAATATAAAAAATGCATAGATTTGAACCAGACCATGGAGCATTCTTTCTAAGAAGGACAGCTCAGCCCATGCTTGTGAGGAAAGAACAACAACACAAAGCTAACACGTTTCCAGAACTCTATCATATTAAAAACATTAGTGGGCCTTTGACAACTGACTGAAGACATTTCATTACTGTGTGGACATTGTAGTATTAGGTTGTGATGATTTCTGAGTTTGAAGAAGGCCTGTGTGGGTTAACCTTTTCACAATGTAGAAATATGGTTGATAGCACAGTCTGACATAAGCGATATTGTGATTAAGGTGTCTCCTCACCCTTCCAGACACTTAGTATTTTTCAAATCAAGTATCTGCTGCACTCCACACCACTGTGCTGTGCAGCAGTGCAAGTGTCTCAGGAGCTCCTGTGGTGGTTGGAAAGCTAAACAAAACAGGATCTTGAGCTAAAGGGCAAATGCATCCATCCTACTGATACAGGCAGAGTTTACACATTGAATATGCCTCCATATTATCTAGCCGAAACAGAAGTAACTCGCATTCTTTGTTGTTCTTGGTAGTTCAGTATCATATGATTGGTTGGGTACCATGTCAAAATCACAAAGTAGATATTACAGTAACAAGTTTAGACTTTGGTCATTTGACATCTGCAGTAGACATTGTAGGAAGGTCTAATACTATAACATTTTTTTTTCTTTTTCTCTAGGAACCCAAAGCACTAGAGAGGTATCTTGCTGTTTAAGCAGGTGGCAAATATAACAATACCGCCAAGCAAAGCACTCTTATAGAATCCAAGTGAACCAAGTGAAATAACAATAAAGAGTGCACCAAATAAAACTCCAAAATCTTCAGGTAAAACCAAAGTCCGCTTTATTGAACAACAGATGAACAGACTGCAGTGGTATAATTCTCAATGCTTCATCAGATATAAATGCAGTATAAAACCCCCTCCCTTTATACAAAAACAGGTAGTGACATCACAACATTCAATAAAACAATTAAAAAATTAATGTTAATGCTTTAAGGACCTGGAAGTTAAGATAGATAACTTCTCATTAAGCCCAAACCTATGGGCTTGTAACCTCATTATCCAGTGGCTCTCTTTCCTCAATCCTATTTTTTCTGATTCTCGTAATGACCTTGTGGTCATCCCACATAAAACATCGTGCAAGCTTTGCACATTGCTACATATACTAGACACAAAGACTTACAAGTGGCATGTTGTCTAAATAAGTACCTCGTTATAGGATGAGTAAAAGTGTCAGTGATACATACTTACATTGATTGCACATGGCATGGAAAGGTGCCTATTCTATCAGGTGACAGCGATCATAACATAACAGCCTGTTCAATGAAGGCATGTTCCTATATGCCACCCTAGGTCTTCACGTCACTAATCGTGTCATCTGCCATTAAAATACTCCAATGCTTCTTGAATACATTCAGGATGCTATTATTTCTATTGGTGAAGGAATAATAATCCTATTATGGTTATCATTAGTCCTCCTATTGACAGAGTCAGAGCGTCTATGTGTTCTATTGATCAAAGGTGCTCCATCAGATAATCTATGTGAGTCACCTAAAGAAATGGCCGGATACATGTCTCATGTTGTAACCTCTAGATAAAATCCTAGTAAGTGTCTGTTTGTGTTCATTATAAGTCTGAGATGTTAATTTGGAGATCCTGACCATTTGATTGGTAATAATGTTGTTGTATATGTGCGAGGATGCATACTCTCACGATGTAACAGGTTGTTTCTCCAACATTCCTTCCTATAATGATTATTCTAACATCAAAAATCAATGGTGTTTAAAGAATAAGTACATTCAAAACTAAAAATCTGTGGTACTATTGAGGTATGCGAAACTCAAAGCTGTTCAACAGTTCCCTCCACAACAAAAACACATCATCTACAATTCTGTTATAAAATACAAGATGGTCAACAAAAACTGAATCTTCATTCAAGACAAAGCATTTTTCCCATTGTGCCAACACCAAATTGGCGAAATAATTGTCTCGATAGCAAAGGACATTATTTTCTAAAATGATCTCCAAAAGTGACATGTATCTAAAAATTACACGTTCAGATAATTTATAATGCACCAACATGGCCCTAACAAAATCCATGCCAGTAGTATTCGGGATGGATGTAAAAAGAGACTTCACGTCTAATGTAACCAATATATCATTCTTACAAAAGAACAAGATTGACCATGATTGGCTAATTTCTCAAGAAAATCCGTAGTGTCCCTTAAAACATGTTTAACCTCAAGAAGTAAGGGTTTAATCGCCTTGTCTAAATATATTGAAGAAGGTTCAGTCAACCAACCACAGCCGGACACTATAGGTGCGGTGGGTTAGTTGTGTTCTTATGAATTTTAGGTAAACCTCTGAAAGAGGGCACCAGCAGTTTGTCTACCATCAAGTATGTGTATAAGTCATTGTCAATGGTTTCAGTCAGCATCAAGTCATATAGGCTGGCATGAACATCTTTGATTAAATTATTGAGTTTAAGGTTAGATAAGGGTAAATAGGTCTCAACGTCATTAAGCATATTCTCCATTGCATTACAGTAGTAAAAACTATCCATAACGACAACGGCACCACCTTTGTCCGCTTGCCTAATTACAATGGTTTCATTATTTTTTAACCTGTGTAGGGCATTCCTCTCATCAAAAGTTAAATTAAAAAACTCACACTTAGTCTCACTATTGTATAATTCAAATAAGTCCTTTTCTACTGCTTGCTCAAAGGCATCTAATAATGGATGTTGTTGAGGAACAAAGGTGGAAGGCTTTTTAAATGTAAAATGGTTACTGTTAGTTCCTGTCCCTTCCTGCCCATAAAGCATCTTAAGAGCTATGTTCCTAGTGAACATTTTGACATCTGCAATGATACCAGTAATGTCACTACAATCAGAAGGAATAAATCCTAGTCCCCTGTTTAAAACCGACATTTCATCCTTGTCTAAAATATATTTAGAAACATTAACAACTAAACATTCATCAGTATCAGTGGAGAAAGTGAATGAATTGTAAACAGTTGGGAAAACAGCTTCTGTGCATTGGTGAACAAAACAGATTTTTCCTCCTCCCTTCTTCTTTCAGCTTTTCTCGGTTAGGGGTCACCACAGCGGATCACCTGTCCACTCATGATTGGCAGTAGAGTTTTTATGGTATGGAGTTGCCAGCCCGGCGCCCAACCTTCCACGGAAGGCACAGACACACTCATGCCTAAAGGCACCCCAGCCGAGGATCGAACCTAGCATTACAGCATTAAGGTGAAAGTTCTCAGTGTTTACATATGACAGATGTTCAGTGTAACCCTTCTGTTTCTTTAAGGTCTGCTTTAGGCTGTGCTCAAATGGATGTTGGGCCATGTGATCTTTGTGGCAGTCCATGTGACAGTAGCAATGAGCTCTGCAGGCAGGTTGGCTATAGATATTACTTTGCATTTCATATTCTAAGTAACATGCCACACCTTGTTTGTCTTGTATTCTGAGACAAGAAAAAGAGGACTGCTCATCACTGGTCAGATGAAATGTCACAGCCATTGTCTTTCAGTCCACTCATGGGTAGGGTTGCCACCTTTCACTTTGGTCAAAAACTGGACCAAGTCCATACTCCTTGCAACTCCCACAACCCCACCCATCTCCTGCCCTCTCCCCTCCCACTTTGTGCCCATTTTGTGACATCATCTTCACATCAAATGAGGAAGAATACCCTCTTTTTCCTTTTGTGATGCTTTTTTTCCTGCAGATTTACTATGCTTTTTTGAAAAAAAGCATATTAAATCTGTAGATTAAATAAACTCCATCATTCTGTTTCTTTTTATTTTAAATAGAATACTGGTGTGTACAATGTTTTTGGGACTACCAGACAGTTTGATTTTTTGGATAGTCTGGAGAAAAAAATGGATAGGTGGCAACTGTACTCATGAGGTGTCCTGCTAGTGGAGACTGAGTCTCATGGCCAGCTGTGATGATGGGCGGAAGAGCACAGTACAGTACTTATCCAGGTATAAGTTAGAACAGTGTAACCCATACTGGCCCACCTACTTGGCCATCTTTGGTATGCACTGTACCCCATTGCACCAGAAAGAAAAAAAAAACTGTTATTACCACACTGTTTTTGTAGTATCACTGGTAGCCACTAGTGCACAATCTGGCATTCAAGTATTACTATGTACACCATAATAAGCACTGCATAGGATGTATGACCCAGCAATAATCTGGAACACAGAGGTGATGTGATACCTTTTATTGGATCAACAAGACATTTTACATTTACAGATGACGAGGGTACGGCCTATCTAAAGTTTATATTTATCTGTGGTGATGAGTATAAGAGCTCTATACCTACACATATGTATGCCCCACTGTACTAGAGTAGGACTATGTTAATATAATTTCCCAAGGAGTTCTATGATGCTGGCAGCAGGGATGACTACTCTACCATACACATAACAAACTGATTGGGCCCTATGGGGGAGTGCATGTGTACTATAATGTGTGCCAAAAAATGTACGTATTCCCATAGCTGTTCCTACATCTGTTATATGGCATATACCAAATCTAACCCTATGATTGTATTATGGTATAATTAGGTTACACCTTTGTCTGTAGCTATCATCCTACCAGTTTTAATAGTATGCACTCCATATCTCTGTGTCATATGATCACAGGTATCTACTTGTCCTACAGAAAATAATGCCCTCCTAAATTCAGTTTGGGCACATGGCGCCTGTTGGTGAGAAGGAGTGCTGACCAGCCTTTATGGGACCAAGTGTGACAGACAGTGGTCCATGATGTAAATGCCATAGGGTGCAACAGTCATGTATTACATCACTGTTGCATGCATGTAGGCATGCTACTGACATGTTGCACTGTGTCAAGGCTAAATATTGGTCATGATAGGGGTGACACCCAGGAGTAGCAAGCCAACACAGCCATTGGAGATATTAGTGTCTCTGCAGGGGGACACTGGTTCTGGGATTATTACTGGAGGAACACTATCTTGAGAGTGGAACAACCCTCACACATCTTGTTGGATGAACACATTCATCGCATGACAGCATATATTATATAATACTTTTTTTTTATATTTCATATATATATATTGTATTTATTTTTTTATAGGTACATCAATTATCCAACCAGAATACAGGATGACAGGACCCGGTATTGTGTATTGTGCATGACTTGAGTACATTTACTTAGCATACATGCGACAGAGACATAGTTTTGGCACAGGTACACATGCTCACTCCAGTGTTTCTTTTGTTGTGTGTCCACACACAACAGGCCACTACTGTTGAACATATGGCAAAAACACAATGACAACATTTGGCACCTGGACAAAGAGACTGACACTTTTGATGATGAGCATGATCATGAGATGACTGACTGACTGACACAGTGGCAAGGTGTAGCCAGCTGGCAACAGCACAGATGGAAGACGTGGCCTTACCAGCAGATGTAAGGCGGCAGTGTCAGTCAGATACAGCCTCAGTGTGGTCAAGTGGGACTGAAACTGTGGAGTTTCTAAGTGCTCAAGTGATTCTAAGTGGCAGAGGCCTTCCATGGCTCTGAGTACCAGAGGTGCTCCCCTGTGGCAGCAGCTGTGGACAAGCACACTGTACAGTGGGTATACCAACCAATATCCTTCCTTATATCACTGTTGCTTAATGCTAAAACTGTTGGGCGGGTTATCCAAATAACCTGGAATTACTTTCCCAAAACCAAATCAAAGCACCACATCCCATAGAGCTACCTGGGCCTGTGGTGGTAAGTGTGACCATACCTGAGGGTGTGACAGCAGATACATGAAAGCAGAAGTATGACTCTGAGCCTCTCTGCAGTTACTGAGTCTTTGTTTGAATGGAAGTCTGATCTGTGCTTGGTCACTGTTATTATTCTTACCTTCACTTACTCAGATAAGTGCTTAGCCTCTGTTTTTCCTTATTTTTTTTTTTTTTTTTTTTTTTTTGTTTGGGTCTTTTCAGCTAGCTAAGGGGGTGCAAGGGGGTAGGCAAAGGGATTATAGGGATCTATGTCTTCAATGTCTTTCAATGTCTTTGCTAAAAAAACGATAACTGATTGCCAATTGTTTGTATGTTTGTTTCAAATACAAACACATACATCTTTTCATCTCTTTAATACTCACCTAGAGATTTCAACACAACAATTGCCTTTTGTTGTATGTAAATTTAATAAAAAAAATTAAAAAAAAAAAAAAAAAAAAAAAAAAGTGTCTCAAATGGTCTAAACCTAAAATGGGAGAGTCTTTGACATCCGATATCCCACTCATTCCAAAAAAGAAATACAAATAGCCTTGGCCTGAACCATCATCTGTCTAGTTGGACTTGGATGTAGCTACTGAGGCTTGGCAAGAGCCCTGGTATGTTTAATCTTTTCTCAAGTTCTTGCTGGAGGCCAATATGGCATCTGACTCTTGTTCTATGGTCTAGATCAACTATATATTGGAAAGAGTTATGTTACCTAGGTACATCATTTAAGAAGGACTGGAGGACAAATATTAATATTGTTTAAAGAGGTCCAGGTCTTTCTTTGAAAGAACACCAAGGGTCAGTTCCACCACAATTTGTTGAAGTGGGCATCTCTTCCAAGAAGAAGAAACAGAAGACAAAAAATGTTTCTCCTCCTCAGATGGTCCCAGGCCAGGAAAAAGAATGGATGGAATTCTGTTTAGGGCTATTTAAGTCCATTTTGTCTCTGAAGCTCACTTCCTTTCTGTTCTCTGTACCTGTGCCGTCAACCCCTCAGAAGAGACAACATTAGTCCTCTTTTGAGGAGGATGACTGATTCTGATTCACATGATCATTCCCTGGCCTAGTCATCCATTATTCACTCACCAAGCTAAATGGCTTCTGATGGTGAGGATACTTTATCCCCTTATTTACCAGTTGAAGAAATCTTTGGAAAAGCTATCACTAAGATGATGCAGTATTATGAGTGGGGATCCAGACAAAAAAATCTAATGTACATAAGAGATATTACAACTTAGTACACCTCCACACCTGCACCTTTGTCACCAGTTTTAGAGACTTTTCTGGACACTTTTGCATCTATTCCTATTGCATGTGACTTTTAACCTCCAGCACTTAAGAGACCTGATAAATTTGATAAAGAGCCTGAAGACCTGAAATTCTTATATAAAAACTCTGCCAGATCCCTATGCTTTTTCTATTTCAACAGACAAGCCATCTAGTCTTTTGCTTGTTGCTAATTCCCTAACCTTAACAAAGATATCAGTGCAATGGACAGACAAGGAAAGGAGTTTTACACCTTTTCCACTCTGACCTTCAGAGCTGTGAATTATCAGACACATCAGACCAGATATTTGTTGTCTGTTCTGAGTGATTTGAGTAAAAGTCCATCTTCCCTTGAATTGTCTGAAATAAAGCAGCAGGCTATTTTCATGGTGGGTCAAGCTACTCCGGTAGCTAGGCATAGTATTAATTGCAGCTATGGCACATCATTCAGATCAACTGCTACTGGATCTGTCATAAGAAGATTTGCATGGCCTCATTCACAGTCCTTGCCTGAAGATATTAAAGCTAAACTCTTGGATTTCCCTATTAATAGGGATCTCTTATTTGATCCTGAGGCTGCCAACTTGTTTAAATCCTTGCAAGATCAAGTAAAGATAATACAATATATCAAACAAGTCTCCCTCACTTCTGTTCCCAAATATCAGAGAAACTGCCTGGCTAAGCCCACATCCTTTACTTGCTGGGCCAAGTCCACACAGAAGGGCAGAAAAATGCCTAGAAAGAGATTTCAGGATAAAGCTGCCAGAGACTCCAAGTCTGGGAAGCCTCCCTTTTTAGACAAATCAGGTTATTCTTTGCCTCCCCTCTGTCCATCCCTCTCTCTGTGAAGAAGACTGACTTCATCCTTTTCTGTTTGTCAACTCATAACTTCAGACCGATGGGTGCTATTCTAGTCTATTCACCAAGGTAACAAAAATGACTTAAAACAACAATACCCCTTTCAGTGGGATTCTACCAGCCCCTCCCAACCAGGTAAACCTCTTGCCTCCTATTTTACAGGCTGTTTAGGAACAAGGTACAACAGAAACTGTGCCCCAATAGCATGTAGGAAAAAAGTTTTATTCTATGTTTTTTCTGATGCCCAAAAAAGAAGGAGATTGGAGGACCATTCTTGATTTATTCCATCTAATCACTATTCTTAAGCTGTACTCATTCAAAATGCTGTCTCTGCAAACTCTCCTTCCATAAATTCCTCCACAAGCCTTTCTGGCAGTGGCGGCTCATGCTATAGGACTGCAGGACTGCAGCCCTCCCACCTGTAAAAGAAAAAGAAATCGCCCCTCCACTGTAAATAAAATAAAAAAAAAAATCACGAATCTCAGAAGTCCACGCATGGGTGCTTAGTTCCTGACTGCTGTGTTAGGCAGTCCAGAACTCCACGCATGCATACATGCTAAGATTCTGAACTCCAGACTGCTCTGTTAGGCAGTCGGATAGGGAAGGAAGGGAACTCCGCCCTGCCAGCCCAGAAGTCTGTGCGGTGATGACCGCACAGACTGGAAGAACACCGGACTGCATCGCCTACAGGCTGGAGGCTCCAGTCAGCTCACATCTTGCGCGGGGACAGCAGAACAGCTTGTGCCAGCTGCTGCTATGGAGGACAGGTGATTGGGCTGCTGCAGGGGACTGTTTCAGGCCGCTACGGAGGACTTAGCTGCCATGGAGGATCGGATTTGCTGGAGGTAGGGTGTGTGTGTGTGTGTGTGTGTGTGTGTGTGTGTGTGTGTGTGTGTGTGTGTGTGTGTGTGTGTGCAGGTAAGTGAAATATTGAAATGGCAGGGATACTAAAATCCTCAGTGGAAAATGCATTTTGTGCAGTCTTTACCTGTCTGTTTTGTTGTGCATTCTGAAAACAGTTTCATTTAAAAGTTGTCTTATCAGCAAGGACAAGCTGTCTAACCACAGTTTGAATGACAGTTTTTACGTATTTGGTAGTCTTGCTCAGAATCTGTTAATGTCTGAAAATTGTTTGTATGCTGCTAATTTCTAAATAACAACATGAAATCTTTCTCTGCCATGGTGATGTGTTTCTACAGAAAGTATCTTTGGGCAAATTTATTTTTGCTGTGTAACTGCCCTCACTGTATACTTTCTGAACACAGCAATAGTTTTGAACAGTTTATTAGTTTCCTATTATTGCTGTTACTACTTGAACAAATGGCTTGTTTTTGGCAAGTTCCACTTTGTGCTGCTCATTTTTTGTGACTGTCGTGTGTGTCTGTTTTGTGTGTGTGTGTGTGTGTGTGTGTGTGTGTGTGTGTGTGTGTGTGTGTGTGTGTGTGTGTGTGTGTGTGTGTGTGTTCACAGTATTCGACTTATCTGGCAAACCAAAATGTCCTTCCTAGTTACACGTGACATTTTACAAAAAAATAACAGATACTCAAATGAGCTTTTTTACCACATTATGCACACCATTTCTTATCACAACTTTCAATCAAATCATGACTATATGAGCCACAATAATAGCATGTCTCCTTTTTTCCCTAATACCTCACAGTATCCCCGTATTATCATTAATAATAATTGCACTTAACAAAATGTTTACATTAATATTTATGAATTTTAATGAAAGACAGGTTTCACAAGTCAATCAATATAATTTTTTCAACTTCAATTTGAGAAGTTGAGTGTGGAGCGTCACATTCAGCATTAAAGAATTCAGATAGGTCTTTCTTATCAATCGCATCTGTGTAAAACTGCACAGTCATTTCTTTGTTCAAGTCATAATTGCTGAAAGATATAATCAGTCCAAGGCATATTTTTTTGTTTCTTTGATATCAAAGTGATGAGTTTGTCTAGCAATGTAAACTATTTGAAAGTATATTCAGTAAATGCTTCCTTCCCTAACTGTATGAAGGAATGAACATCCTGTGGATGAAAACCTAAAGGAACAATCAGTACATCTAACACAGTGTAGCAGTTTAAGACATTGTAAGCATCTTCCATTCACCCTCTACTCATACCTGGAGCTAAATATAATAGCAGACTATGTTGTCATCTGATCAAGCCAGTAACAATTCAGTGCAGTTAAATATCCAGCCCAAAAGTTACCCTTGTGCTAAAACACAAAGCAGCTCACCAATTAGACTCTTTGTTCCAATAAAACATATTAAACAATCAAAAATTTCAAAGCTGCTTTGGATGACTACCTTTGTTACACTGTCTTGCCCAGGACTACTGCCATAGAATGTTGGAACTATTTTAAAAGCCCCTTTTAAGATCGTAGGCACTTACCATTCTGTTCTTTGTTTATGCACCCACTTATTTTATTTGTGCTACTTAACTTCAGTATTTCAACCAGAAAGAATGAGATATCTCTGGTAGGATGTTCTTCCTATTAATCCATTTTCTGTGTGCAGTTATGGTGGGGAGGAACTGCATGTATGAAAGTGCACAATACTAAATCAGAGTGTGTGTGTGTATGTACAATGCACCAGTTGCTACATGGTGGTGGGTAGAGAATAAGGCTTGAACCCTGTACCTTGGGCCCAAGTGGCAAGAGCCTGAATTCCCTACCCACCACCATTTGTATAACATTTGTAGATGTTTGTCTCATATTTGTTCTGTTCTGTTCCTCATAAAATCTTTGGTTTCTGTATTTTTGTTTCTTAACACAGCCAGTAGTGCAGTGGTAGCATTGTTGCCTGACAGCTACAAGTTGTCTGGTTTGATTCTTGGCTGGGGTGCCTTCTGTGTGGAGTCTGTATGTCCTCCCCTGTGTTTGTGTGGGTTTGGTCTGGTGTCCTTGATGGATATTTGTCCCTATTTTTTGTACTCTATTCCCCCATTATTGGCTTCGTCCAGGTTTTTTGTGCCAAGGTTGAGAGCTATTGTGATAACTGAACTCACTGAATATGTTTGGGGGCTGTATTCCTCCATTATTGGCTTTGTTCAGGTGTTTTGTGCTAAGATTTTGACAGCTATGGTGAGAACTAAATTCACTAAATGGTAGCCATTTAAGTTTCAGTCTTCTTTTCTTTCATAAAACAGATGATTTGGCATAGTGGTATGTTGCTCTGACTGTTTTGCACAGGGTCCTGGGTTCAATACTTGGCAGTAAAATGTATGGAGGTAACACAGCATTTTATTCTAACAACTTTCCAACATTATACAAGCAATGTTTAAAATGTGTCTCTGTTTTTTGGTCATTTGTCCCACCCCCCAAATTGTGGCTTTTTCCAGATTTCTTGTGCTGCAAAGTTCACAGCTGAGTGTCAAGTCGATTTTACAAGAAACTGAGAGCTGCAGGGGAACAAACGTTTAGTGCTGCCTATGCCAAGCCTGCTTGCATTGTTAATAGCCCAATAGGTAGTGCGCTTGCATTTGATGCAGAAGGCTGTGGGTTCTACTCCCACAGTAGATAGATGCATTGCTGATACTGTACTGTATTGTAAAGGGGGTGGATGCTGCAGTCCTTTTTGGTGAAGATACGTAGTAACTATGAACCTGTTATCAGTTTGCCATCCATTCCCTATTGCAATATTACTAGCTTATCATTTTTTTTAATGCAACTTAGGCAATTTATTCCTCAAGGGCAGCAGGCACTTTATTTGTAGATGAAACAATGAAATATAAAGTTGTTTGCTAGCAGCAACCTCTTCATTAGTTACAGATTTCTTTAATGTGGAATTATTTAGATGACTTTTACTTCTACAGAGATTGTGCATTTTACTGATACTGGTGGACTGTAGAAGTTTGAGTAGACTTTTATGATAGAAATGTTCTGAATTGGGCAGTTTTGTCGTTATTGGTGCATGCATCTTGTTTCATTGTTTACTGGAAAAATGTTCTGAATTGGGCAATTTTGTCATTATTGATGTGTGCATTTTGTTTCATTGTTTACTGGAAAAATGTTCAAAACAAATTTAAAATGCCCTCTAACAACTGTACTATATTGTACAAGGAATATAATTTAATACAATCAGGAAGGTGTATCAAAGACCACATGTATGTTTCGTGTGCAAGGGGCCTATGATTTGAAAACAGTCCAAAGTTAATCTTTATCTGCCACTGGAAAAATGTATTTTCTTTGAATGTGGGTTTCAATGCTGTTTCAATGAATGTGAGTTTCAAGGGCAGAGAAGTTTTAATGCTAAGTCTGTTTTCATTGTGAGGTTGCATTGCTTTATTTAGCAGATGTCTTAGAGTTTGTGCTGTAAAATGCAAAATAAAACTTTCAAATGAAGTCCAAATCATCATAGAAGTAAAGCAGTATGCACATTAGTGTTTATGGTAAATGGGGTTAAATAGCCAAGTAATGGTTCATTGGAATGGCTGCAGGGGGGAGGCTCCATTCAACCATGATTTTGTGAGGGGGAAGGGCAGCAAACTCAAAGACAGTCCCGGCTGAACTATACCTCTCAACTGTCCAGATTTTCACAGAATGAATAGATTTTTGCTTCTTATTTTTGGTTTGTTCCTCATAAAATGTGTGGTTTTCTGGAAAATAATTTAGGAATTAAGTCACTAAATAATGGCAGACACTGAGTTTCAGACTTCATAACCTTTAGAAAAATGCATGCTAAACCAAGACCTGTTATTCTATCAATTGTCTCAGTTTATACAATTTATAGTACTGTTTATATGTTCCCCCAGTATATTTGGCCTTGTCCAGATTTCCTGCATTAACAGGTTGAGAGGTGCATGCAAATAAATTGCTTTATAGAATTAGGCATATCCAAACCTCTCAGCTGTCCCCGATTTTGGCTCAGAATGTTGCTCTTCCCCTAATAATCCCACCACAAAATGGCAATTTTGGAAGAAAACGTGGAGGGCTTACAATTAAGAAATAACTGTAATAATCAGAATTATAGATTACTTTTATTTCAGAAATGCATGTAGATTATTTTATTTTGTCAGTTGCTCAAGTTACCAGTACAGGTTCCCAGCTATTTTATATTTTTGCATCACATTTTTGGTCCATTTTTTATACAATTGTGTTTTTTTTTGGCAGATTAGTGGCAAATCATTAAAGACTGAAGTTAGAAAATAATGACAGACATTTGAGTTTCATATTTCATACCTTTCAGAAAATTCATTCTATTATCTTTCTAAGTTTATAAGAGCATTATTTAAAATGTGTCCTTATTTTTGGGCCTTTGTCCCACTTCTATGTATGGCTCTGTCCATATCTCTTGTTCTGAGGTTGAGAGGTATGACAAATGTGTCAGGGCCATCACAGTCAGCTAGAGACCTTTCAAATTGTGACATACTTGTTGCACCCCACTCCACCATGTAGTGACTCTGCATGTGTCCAAGCAAGGCAAGGAGCAGTTACGCAGTGTAAATGTGCAGAGTATCCCCCCATCCAATGTAGGCACAAGTGCTATTTTTATTCTATCCTTGATTTTGCAGAATGTTCTGGTTTCTGTCATATTTTTATACTGTTGATTTATGCTTATTATTACTCAGGAAGTGGCTGTTGCTCTGTGTTTAAGTAGCAATGCTTTAATGACCATCAGGTAAGCTTGTCTGCGATCGTAAGATGCAAGTAAGCTTTAATAAGTATACTGTTAAAGAATTGCCAACACTGAAAGCCTTTCTGTTGTTGCCATGCAGAGAATACTTACATAACTAGATAATGTGTAAGCCTTGGGTATTGAAATGCATATGACAGTATTTGTAATAAAGGACAGGATTACATTATTTTAAGAAGCTCATTACATTTGTTGGAGACATGCAGTCATCTTTGCAGGCTTTACCTGTAAACCCAACAGAATGCCAATCTATCATGTGCGGTCCATTACCTGTACAGTAATCCTTTAAGCAATGTATCTTGGGCTTGTTTCTTGTTTGCTTTTAATTTTTTACTTTGATCATGTTTTCCCCATGAAACAAGTAAATAGTTGTCAGGCAGCAGGTTTTGGATAAGAAACATTTTTACAAGTGGGGGTATCACAGAGATTGCTACTTTCAGCATGTTACTTGGTACTTTAATAAAGCTGAATATAAATTATAATTAGAACTGCAGTGCAAGGAGAAGTGGTTTGAGTTAAGGGCTGCTTGTTTTTCTTATACTTGATTTTGACTGGCATTCCAGTAATATATTTAAAAAGTAATTTATTTTTTCATGCCTCACAACCTTTTTGTTTCCATCTAGATATTAAGGAAGCTGTCATGTAGTCAAAGCATTGAAATATTTTTTTTCTTCTACACTTCATTTTGTCTTGATTGGACTCTCATAATGACAGTTTGGCACCCAGGGCAGCGTATTTAATTAAAGTTACAGTTTTTGTGGTTTTGAGCATAGCTCCTCCCCTTTCTAGTTGGCCACACCCCTTCCCATTGACCCCCATCCATTTAGCTGTCTCCTGCAGCCTCCCTTTGATTCGAAGTCACCAGCCACCACTGCTTTCTGGTATCTTTGGATTTAATGGATGCTTATCTCTACATCCCCGTTCATCCTTCTTAAAGGAAATGTTTAAGATTTTTGGCTTGTTCATCACACTTTCCACTTTCTGCTTTAACTTTTGGGTTATCTACTGCTATCAGGGTGTTCACAAAATGCCTACCCCAGCTATTGCCTTTTGTAGAACTCAGAAAATTCAAATATTCCCTTATCTCAATGACATGCAGATACAGGCATCTTCTCAAGAGATTTATTACAGCATCTCAGTTACACTATCTCCCTCTTACAAAGTCTGAGCTTCATGCTAAACTTAAAAAAGTAGATATTGAACCCTACCCAAGACTTGGTCTGTTTGCACTGCAGGCTAAACACATGCCTCAAGCTGGCCTTCCTACCACAAGAGGAGGTCCAGGCCCTCTCCATGTACTTTCAGTTTCTTCTGCCCTTTCAGTCCTGCCCTAAAAGGGAGATCATCAGGGGACTGGGGTTTATGTCAGTGTTCATGCCCAAGGTTCCATTTCAACACTGCATATGAGAAAGATCCAGTGGCACCAAATCTCTCTGGTCTCAGCACTGTTACCTTCTGGACACTTCCATTTCTCCCCATCATGAAGAAAGAACTTCAGTGGTGAATATCTCAGGTAAAGTTCACCAGGCCTCCCTTTCAAGCTGGTGGTTCCTTCACAGGACCTGTACACAGGTACCTTATACTTAGCTTGGGAGGAATGGACAGATTTAGTAAGACTACAGGTGCAATGGAGCTCAAATCAAAGGGAAGAATACATCATCATAACAGAAATAAGAGTACTGATTTAGGCCCTACAAATCTTCTCACTCTTTGACTCCCAATCCCCTCAGGATCTTCAGAGGCAGCACAGCAGTCATGTGGTATATAAACAAGTGTAGGGGGGAACCATATCTTATCAGCTATACATGCTGGCTCTTTGGCTTGTGAACAGGCCATAAAAGCAAACCTATCCCTCCAAATAGTTTACATTCCCTCTCAGGACAATGTCCTGGCAGATTTTTCTAAGCAGATCTAGGGAAGACCCTCAAGAATGGATGTTGATCAGGGAGGTCTTCCTAGGCATAGTCCACAAAAGGGGTATTCCTCAGAGAGACCTATTTGGCTCCATTTACAACAAGCAGCCCCAGCTGTTTTGTTCCAGGATTCCTTGCCTCAGATTTGGAAGATGGATGCCATGTCCTTTTCTTGGGGAAGATGTTCTTTGTGTTTCACTGTTGCAGTCATCACATTTGGGATGTTCTTCGTGTTTCACTGTTGCGGTCATTACATTTGGGTAATCTGCTGGCAGGTTGCCCTCAGTCAGCCTGATTAACAAAGTATTGGGTCCTGCGTCGGTTGCTGTCCCTTCTTCCATGATGTCAGGTCATCAAGGGTATAAAACATGCAGCCGATGCCATTACATCAGTCTTTCTTGCTGCGCAGTGCCCAAAGCAGAAGCAGTTCTCAAGTGCCGGTCGGCCGACTGCTGAAATTTTCATTTTCAAGTTTCAGAACTGAAGACTTCAACTAAAAGCTAAGTACCCCATTGGGGAAACTTTTTCTTGCTTCTTACCGATGTCAGTAAAAGTTAATAATTGTATTACTTTTGGAAATCAGATTTTCATTTGTACTGTATTCCTTGCCTAGGCCCTGACCACGACGTACCTTGCTGTGGGTTTTGTGCTTTATTTAATCAACACACTGTCCGTCGTCGGTACATTTTTGCCTCTAAATATTTTGGTTCTTGGTTTAATTATCCAGAAATGACGTTGATTAGCCATCCGTCTACTGGAATACCGAAAAAAACACAAAGAAAAAGTCAGAGACAGGCCGTTGAGGTCCAAAACTGCCGACGACACTTCTCCTAAGCCAGTCGCCAGTTCACCGGTACTCAGTGAGGTGCTTTCGCAGCCCCTGATACCCGCTACGTCTGATTCGCAGGCCTCTACTGAGACCCATTTAGAGTCCGGTATGCTGTGAGATGCTTCACATATGGAACCCATGGATGTCTCTACCTTGGATGGGTCTGGAGTCACTGAGCAGGCACAGGCTTCTGAGGGTGTATTCAGGCCTACAGACTTGCATATTAAACCAACTCCAACTTCAGTACTAAGGCCTAAATCTCGATCTATGTCTAAAAAAACAACGCCCAGGCCACATGTTCAGGCCTCTATGCCTAAAAAACAAATGATCAAAATGGCTGAAGATTTAATTACTCTAATCAGGGGTAGTCAACCCCCCCTCCCCCCAAGAGGCCTAGGATTGAACTTGACTATGAATCTTCTGAACAGGACTCTGTTTCTTCTGACTCTTCTAATGATCTGGATTTGTCCATACCTACTTATGAGGACTCTGATGCAGAGGATTCCATTCCCTCTGCTTCTCTGACTGAGGATTTCTCTTTTGGGGAAACTTTACATATCTTAAGGGAGCATTTCCACTGGGAAAGTCAGGATTTCCCTGAATCCAAAAAGAGGCTTAGGGATTTCCTTCTTCTTCTTCCTCAGCATAGGCCTTTGGCTATACCTCCTGTTTTAGAGATTGTTGATGTGTTTTCAGAATCCAGTATGGCCCCTGATTCCTTGCCTCCAGCCCATAGCAAACCAGACAGGTACTACAGGATTCCTGAGTCCCACAAATTCCTTTTCAAAAATCTTGTTGCTGACCCTGAAACCATTTCTCAGAGGCCCAAGGGTATTAAGGCTTCTACTGCTAAAAATCCTACCCCTTCTGATAGAGACTCCAGGGCACTGGATAGATGGGGTAAAAAGGTTTATACTTCTGCAACCTTAGCAATCAGGACTTTAAACTGTCAATTCCATATGCTAAAATATCAACAGCATATCTTGGGACTGCTTAAACAGAAAATGATGTTGATTTCTGACTGTGTGGAGAATAAAGATTTACAGGATTTACTGCATTCAGCTGAACAAGTTGGCAAACATACTTTGCAATGTGGTTTTGATTCTTTAGAGGCCTTTTGCAGAGCCACTGTTACTGAGTCTGTGCTTAGAAGGCATGCTTGGCTTAAGGAGCAATGTCTGCCTGATCATGTTAAAGCAAAACTTTTGGATGCTCCTTTACAGCAGGACCACCTGTTTGGCAATAAGGCTGAAAAAGTTCTAAAAAAGATGGAAGATAAAGCTAAATCTATGCAACCTGTGAAAGATTTCTTACAAGTACAACCTCCTAGATTTAGTAGGCACCGGCCTACTAAGAACTGGTCTTTTCCAGCTCCTTCCAGAGCCACTCCAGCCAATCTGAGACATTCCAAAAGCACCAGATTTCAGTCCCAAGGGACTTTCAGAACTAAGCAATGGGATGCTTCCACTTCAAAATCTGGAAACAACAAGGCACAACCCTATGGTAAACAGTCTTAATAACTTCCCTTTAAAATTACCAAGCACTTACCTCTTAGCCGCCCCTTTGGGGGAAAAGTGGCTCTTCATTTAAGAAACTGGCAACTTATAACCCAGGACAAATGGGTTTTAAATGGAGCATCCCAGGGATACAGATTTCATTTGCACATGTTGCCAACTCCAAACGGGTAGCCAGACCTGCCCCCAAATCAGTGGGCAGAAGCTCAGAAACAAGTACTTTCCCTCCTAAACTTGGGGGCTTTTCAACTGGTACCAGAAGAGGAAAAGGGACATGGTTTCTATTCCAGACTTTTCCTGGTACCCAAAAAACACAAATCATGGTGTCCAATTCTGGACTTGTCTACTCTAAACACATTTCTGGACATTCCAAAATTCAAGATGCTGATTCTTCACCAGTCACTTCCTATGCTAGGCAAGGATGCCTGGTTGGCAACTCTAGATTTAAAAGAGGCTTACCTGCATATCCCAATCAGGGAATCTTGCAGAAGATACCTACACTTAAAAGCAGGCTACTTGCATTATCAGTTCTCTGCACTGCCCTTTGGCTTGTCTACTGTACCCAGGGTATTCACAAAATGCCTGGCTCCAGTAATTGCATTTTGCAGACAAAGAAATATTCAAATATATCCATACATGGACAATTGTCTAAATCAGGCAGAAAACCAGGTCACTCTTCTAAAACATCTGGTATTTGTAAAAAGGGTTCTAACTTGTCTAGGGTATACCCTAAATGAAAATAAATCACAACTGGTACCTTCTTAAAAATTACATTCCTGGGTGCAAGCTTGAATACAACTGCCCAGATGGCTTTCCTTACGCCAGAAAAGCAAATTCATTTGGTGACTTACTTCAAACTGGTGGCCACAAAAACCCTGTTATCTGCAAGACAAATACTGCAAGCTTTGGGGTTCATGGCTTCCTGCATTCTTCTAATACCATATGCAAGACTGCATATGAGGAAACTTCAGTGGTACCTAAAAAGTTTATGGAGGCAACATTGTCACAGCCTGGAAACACTATCATACCTTGCCTGCTCCTAGAGCTCCTGTGGTGGGCAGAGGCCTGCCACCAAAACAAGGGACTGCCATTCACACCACCCCCTGCCACTCAAACCCTAACTACAGATGCATGAGACTATGCACGGGGGGCTCATCTGGCAGGGAAGTGCATTCAGGGAAAATGGAGCCCAAATCAAATGCACCTTCATATCAATCAAAAAGAAATGCTAGCTGTACAGAATGCATTGACAGCCTTCAAGGACTACCTTCATCCAGGAAAACTACTGGTAAAGATGGACAACACCACGGTTATGTGGTACATAAACAAGCAGGGGGGTACACACTCCTACCCCCTCTGCAGACTAGCCATGGCATTGTGGAACACGGCCTTGAGCTACCAAGTACAACTACAAGCTCAAATCCTGCCAGGAAAGCTGAGTATTCTGGCAGACGATCTAAGCAGAAATCTCATGGACCCACACGAATGGAAACTGGAACCATGGATTTACAACATGGTGACATGCAAATGGGGGAGCCCAAACATAGATCTTTTTGCCTCAACCCAGAACTATCAGTTGGACAAATTTTGCCCAAGAACTCCTCACAAAAATGCATAGAAAGTGGATGCTCTGCCCTTCAGCTGGAAAAACATATCAGTCTATGCCTTTCCCCCTCTGCCTCTCCTTTCCAAAGTTCTACTAAAAGTCAAACAAGACAAACCAAAAATGATTTTGATTGCTCCAGACTGGCCTCGCCAACACTGGTACCCACTCCTGCGCAGTGTGTCATTAATTTCCCCATGGCACCTGCCTCAGACACCTTCCTTACTGTCTCAGCAGGAGAACCAAATTTTGCATCCTCAGCTCCAAACATTGAATCTTGCAGCTTGGCTAATCATTTAAATTCCCCCTTAGCATCCCTCAGCAAACATGTGAGAGATGTCATTTTGGAGGCAAGAAGACCTAGTACTAGAAAATCTTATGCTGACAAATGGAAAAGATTCTGGAATCAGTCTCAAGGGATGAGCGCAGCAGTACCCAATCTACCTCAGATTTTGCAATACTTAACTGAGATGCTTCACAAGGGCCTGTCTTTCGACTCCATAAAAATCCATGCCTCAGCCATTTCAGCTCATTACAACACAGAACCACCCCTCTTCTCTCATCCTCTGCTAAAGCAGTATCTTAGAGGGGCCAAAAACTTGAGACCACCCAGGAGAACTCCAACCCTGCCTGGGACCTTAACTTTGTATTGGAGAAACTCACTCTACCTCCTTTCAAGCCAGCTGCTACTGCAGACTTAAAATTTCTTTCCTGGAAAACAGCTTTCCTTTTAGCAATCACTTCAGCTAGAAGGATATCTGAATTAGAGGCCCTTATGGCAGTGGAGCCTTTCATCATCTTTCATGCGGACAGGGTGTCACTCAGGACCAATCCATCCTTCATGCCCAAGGTGGTATCCAGTGTTGCTCTTAATCAGTTCATTCATTTGCCAACTTTCTTTCCCAATCCACAGAACAAGGGAGAGTGGATTCTGCATTTATTGGATGTACACAGGCAACTTAGATTCTACTTGGACAGGACTAAATCTCGAAGAAAATCTGAACAACTGCTGGTAGCATTTGCTGCAGGGGCAGAGGGGAAGACTATTTCAAAACAAACCATTTCTAAATGGATAAGCCATTGCATTCATTTCTGCTATAAGCACCATGGAAAACGAATCATCCAGGGGGTCATATCTCATTCCACCAGGGCTGCATCTACTTCAACAGCCTTTCTCAGAGGTGTGCCTACCAGGGATATTGTAGAAGCTGCTACCTGGAGTTCGGTTCATACTTTCACCAAGCATTATCACTTACCAAGCTTCTCTAAATCCAGAACTGGCTTTGCCACTGCTGTTTTGCAGGGCCTTATAGCTGGTCCTAATGCTGTATAAATCCATCCTCCCAACCATAGCTTTGGGAATCTACCCAAATGTAATGACTGCAACAGTGAAACATGAAGAACATAGTACAGTTGTGTACACTTACTATAAATGTAGATGTTTGAGTGCATTCACTGTTGCAGTCCTGGTTACCCTCCTTCCAGCCCCCTGTTTTCTCTTACTATACCTCTACTTTCTTCTACTATGCTTAGAAGCCTTTTTGGTGTATTTGCTTTGGTTTGGAGGTATATTTTGGTGATTTTTTTTTTTAATTACTTATATTTTTTGCTCCCCATTTGGGTGGCACCTGACATCTGGGGCAAGAAAAACTGATGTAATGGCATCGGTTGCAAGTTTTATACTCCTGATGACCTGAGGTCATGGAAGAAGGGACAGCAACCGACGCAGGACCCAAGACCTTGTTAATCAGGCCGACTGAGGGCAACCTGCTGGCAGATTACCCAAATGTAATGACTGCAACAGTGAATACACTCGAACATCTACATTTATGGTAAGTGTACACAACTGTACTTTATCCCTGCCAGGGTAGCCCTAGGCTGGCCTGAACACCAGAGACGTAGTATTTCTGCTTCAGTTGCTGTTGCTTCAGGACTGATGTCAGGTCATCAGTAGTATAAAGTAAGGCAGCCGACGCAATTACATCAGTCTTTCTTGCCATGGAGCCTGAAGCAGCAGCAGTTCGCAAGAGTGCCGGTCAGCCGCTACCTGAGTTTCATCTTTCAAACTGAAGATCAAGTCTTCCAAAGCTAAGTACCCTGTCGGGGATCCTTTTTTTTGCACTGACCGATGTTAGAAAAAGTTAACAATTGTCTCACCTGTGGAAAGCAAATACCACACTGAGACTTTCATTCTTACTGCATCACTTGCTTAGGCCCAGACCACGACTTCCCCCGCTGTTGCTTCTGTGCTTTGTCCAACTCCAGAACTATACATCATTGGGCCCTTATTGTAGCTAGATATTTTCACTTACGGTCCTCAAATTCCATTATGGTTTTGGTAAGCTATCCGACAGCAGATCTTCCGAAAAAACTTAAAGACAGAGACAGACCTCACAGGTCCAAACCTACCGAGGAAGCTTCCATTAAGCTAGTCTTCAGTTCTCTGGTCCTCAGTGAGGCGCTTTGCAGCCCTTGATGCCCACTTCTGTTGATTCACAGGCCACTACCGAGACCCTTTTGGAGTCTGGTATGCTGCAAAACTCTTCTTCAAATAAGGATCCTGCGGTCATCTCTACCGTGGATGGGTCCGGAGCCACTGAGAAGGCACCGGCTTCTGAGAAAGGCCTTTGCACTGCAGATTCTCGACACAAACCGATGACTTTTTTCATGACTGTTCTTTCGAAAACTACTGAGTTTCTTAGGCTCAGGCTATGAACTACACCCAAGAAACTGACGACCCAATCTCAGGCACCTGCTTCCTTGCCTCAGTCTCAAATGCTTAAAATGGTGGAAGACCTCATCATGCTGATCAGGGGAAGCCAAGCTACCACTTCCAAAAGAAAAAGAGATCTGTTCCCTGTACTTTTGTCTGAACAGGAGTCCGATGACTCTGATGCATCTGAATATGAAGACATGCAACCCCTCTCTCCTTATGAGTATTCTGATGCACATGATTCCATTCCTTCAGCCTCTTCCCCAGAGGATGTTTCCTTTGGGGAAACCCTGCACAACTTAAGGGAGCATGTCAGGACTACCCTCAGTCTAAAAAGAGACTCGGGGAATTTTTAGATCTTCCACAGCACAGACCCCTGGCCACCCCCCCGTCTTGGATGTTGTGGAGGATGTTTTTCTGGAATTCAGATTGACTCCTGACACTCTCTCTCCTGCACCCAGATAACCAGACAGGTATTACAGAGTCCCTGACTCACACAGATTTCTTTTTAAAAATCCTACTGCTGACCCTGAGGTAATTTCTCAAGGGCCTAAAGGAATTAAAGCAACCTCTGCTAAGAATCCCACACCCTCAGATAGGGATTCCCGAGCACTAGACAGATGGGGTAAAAAAGTATACACCTCAGCTACTCTTGCTAACAGAGCACTAAATTGTCAGTTCCATATGCTAAAATTTCAGCAACATACCCTGGAACTCCTCAAACAAAAAATGTCTTCTTTTCCTGCTTGTGCAGAATCTAAAGACTTACAAGAGTTAATGCATTCTGCAAGTCAAGTAACTAAACACACCTTTCACTGTGGTTTTGACACCCTTGAGGCTTCCTGCAGGGCAGCAGTCACCGGTTCTGTCCTTAGAAGGCATGCATGGCTTAAGGAAAAGCCCTTGCCAGACCATGTTAAATCTAAATTGTTGGATGCCCCCTCGCACAAAGACAACTTATTTGGCACTAAGGCAGAAGAGGTCTTAAAAAGGATGGAAGAGAAAGCAAAATCTATGCAAACAGTTAAGGATTTCTTACAGGTCCAGCCACCCAGGTTCAGCGGGCATTGTCCCTCCAAGCACTGGTCCTTTCCTGCTCCCACCAGGTCAGCTCAGCCCAGACCCCAGGGAACAAGACCCCACAGACAGCAGCCACAAGAAGTGCAGAGATCTAAGCAGTGGACTACCTCCACTTCTAAACCAGGTAGTTCTAAGCCACCCCTTATGGTAAGAACTCACAATGACTCTCCTCCCCCACCCCCTCCCTCTGCCCACCCGCACTTCCCCCTTGGAGGAAAACTCTCCTTTCATTCAAACACCTGGGCCACAATTACCAACAATCACTGGGTTCTCAACATAGTGTCCCAGGGATACACATTTTCTTTTCACACCCTTTCAACTCCAAAAGGATTCCCAGAGCTACCTCAAAACCAGTGGTCAGAGGCACAAAAGCAAGTCCTTTCCCTGATCAGCATGAGGGCAGTAGAGCACATTCCTGCAGAACAGAATGGCCAAGGTTTCTACTCCAGACTTTTTCTGGTACCCAGGAAAGAGGGCACCTGGCACCCCATCCTCAGTCTATCCATTCTAAACACCTTCCTGGTGATCCCAAAATACAAAATGCTCACCCTCCAGCAGCTGCTACCCATGTTCTCCAAGGATGCTTGGCTAGCCACCGTAGACCTAAAGTAGGCCTACCTCCACATTTTTATCAGGGAATCATGCAGGAAATATCTCCGTTTCAGGGCAGGATCTCAACACTTTCAGTTCTCTGCGCTTCCCTTTGGCTTATCTACTGCTCCCAGAGTTTTCACAAAATGTCTGGCTCTGGCCATTGCCTTTTGCAGGCAAAGGAATATCCAGATTTACCCATACTTAGATGACTGCCTAATTCAGACAGCCAGGAAAAGCTGCTCAAGCACTTGGCCTTTGTAAATTCCCTACTAACCTTCCTGGGGTACACAATCAACAAAAAGAAATCCAACCAGGTACCCACCCAAAAGATTATATTCCTGGGAGCAAGCCTGGACACAGCATCCCAGATAGCATTCCTTACACCAGAAAAGCAAATCTTCCTGACAGCCTACTTCTCTCAACTAGCCATCAAACCCCAACTATCTGCAAGAAAAATTCTGCAAGCTCTGGGGTTCATGGCATCTTGCATTCTACTCATTCCATATGCCAGACTGCATACCTTGCCTCAGAAAAGATTTTCTTTGGTGGGCAGCAGCATGGTCCCTGAACAAAGGACTACCTTTCTAACCACCCCATGCCACCCAGAACCTCACCATGGATGCATCAGATTATGCCTGCAGTGCACACCTGGATGGCAGGTGCATACAGGGCCAATGGAGCCCACAGCAAATCCATCTGCACATCAACCAAAAAGAGATTATAGCTGTCCAGCATGCCTTGATAGCTTTCAAGCCTCTTCTCTCCCCAGGAGCTCTCCTGATCAAAACAGACAACACAACTGTGATGTGGTACAACAACAAGCAGGGAGGGACTCAGTCCTACCCTCTATGCAGGCTGGCCATGACCCTTTGGCACACAGCCTCTGCCATGCATCTCCACCTGTTAGCTCAATTCCTACCAGGTTCTCTCAACTCTCTAGCAGACCACTCAAGCAGAAATCTTTTGGACCCGCACGAGTGGCAGCTCAACAGAAGAACATTCACCTTAATAACTCAGAAATGGGGCACCCCAAAGGTCGACCTCTTTGCCTCACACACCAACCATCAGCTCAGCATGTTCTGCACCAGGGAGCATCACAGCATGGCATGGAAAGTAGATGCCCTGTCCTTCCCCTGGGTCAAGCTATCAATGTATGCCTTTCCTCCACTACCTCTCATCCCCAGGGTACTGCTCAAAATAAAGGAGGAAAAAACATGGACATTTCTTATAGCTCCAGACTGGCCTCGCCAGCACTGGTACACCTTGATGTGCCGCCTGACCCCTCTACCACCTTGGCATCTCCTTCAGATTTCAAACCTCCTGACCCAGAGGGAAGGGGAATTCATGCATCCACAAATGTAGACACTCAATTTGGCAGCTTGGCTTATTCCCTAACCCCTGATCAATCTGCCAATGTCAGCAAACAAGTTCTAGATGTTATACATGAGGCCAGATGCCCTAGCACTAAGAAGTCTTATGCTGACAAATGGAAAATGTTCTGCACCTGGATTCGGGCTAAGGGAACCAAAATGTCATAGCTCTCCCTCCCTCTCATCCTGGATTACTTAGCTGACCTGCTACATAGTGGACTCTCCTTTTCCTCTATTAAAATTCATGCTTCTGTTATCTCTACTCATTTTTCCACTGAGCAGCCCCTTTTCTCACACCCCTCTGATCAAACAGTTCCTAAGAGGGGCTAACAACTTGAGGCCACCCAGAAGAGCACCAACCGCAGCTTGGGACCTTAACTTTGTGTTGGAAAAGCTCACCCCCCCCCTTTGAACCTGCCTCTTCAGCAGAGCTAAAATTTCTCTCCTGGAAGGCAGCTTTCCTTCTGGCCATCAGTTCAGCCAGAAGGGTCTCCGAGATGCAAGCAGTCATTGCCATGGAACCCTTCATTATCTTCCATGCTGACAGGGTATCTTTCAGGACTAACCCATCCTTCTTGGCCAAGGTGGTGCCAGTGTGACTCTCAACCAATCCATCCATTTGCCCACCTTTTTCCCTAATCCACAGAAGAAGGGGAAAAGGATCCTGCACTCTCTAGATGTTCACAGACAGCTCAGTTTCTATCTAGACAGGACTAAATCTTTCAGAAAGACTGATTAATTACTGGTCAGCTTTGCTGCAGCTGCAGAAGGCAAAGCCATCTCCAACAAACCATCTCTAAATGGATAGCACACTGCATCCATTTCTGCTACAAGCAACACAGAAATCCTCCCCCTAAGGGGGTCAGGACTCACTCTACCAGAGCAGCCTCTACCTCTGCAGCTTTCCTCAGAGGAGTCCCCACCAGGGACATCCTGGAGGCTGCCACGTGGACATCTGTTCACACTTTTAACAAACATTACCACCTGCCAATCTTCTCCAAATCCAGGGCAGGGTTTGCCTCTGCAGTCTTGCAGGGCATCCTAACCAGCCCCTAGTCTCCTTGATTGCCTCCTCCCTTTTCCTCAGCTTTGGGAATCAACCCAAATGTGATGACTGCAACAGTGTGACACGAAGAACACAGTACAGTTGTGTACACTTACCATAAATGTAGATGTTCAAGTGTATTCACTGTTGCAGTCCTGGTTTCCTTCCCTCCACCCCCCTCTTCTTTCTTCTCTTTCCTTACAAGGGACATATTGGTATTTGCTTTCTACTGGTGGAGTTCTTTCACCATAACCTGGCTCCCACTTTGGGGAGGTTAGGGCAAGAAAAACAGATGTAATGGTGTTGGCTGCCTTACTTTATACTACTGATGACCTGATGTCAGTCCTGAAGCGACAGTAACTGACACAGAAATACTAAGTCTCTGGTATTTGGGCCGGCTGAGGGCTACCCTGGCAAGGATAACCCAAATGTGATGACTGCAAAAGTGAATACACTCAAACATCTACATTTATGCTAAGTGTACACAACTGTACTTTTCTTTATGCCTTCCCTCTTTTGCTTCTGATCCCTAATATCTTGTTAAAGATCCAGAAGTACAAGCGGAATCATATTGATGACTCCTTTCTGGCTGAGGAAGCACTGGTTTTCCCTTCTCTATCATCTAGCTAGGGGTCATTACCACACGTTATCCTATAGAGTGGACTTGCTCACACAGCAAAAAGGCTCATTACTTCATCCAAACATGTTATCGCTCAGATTGACAGTCTGGATGATAGGATTCTGATCCCTTACAGACAACAATCATCTGAGGACATGTTACAGGTTCTTCGGGAGGCAAGGAAACCTACCACTAGAAAGTCATATATCCAAATGGAAAAGATTTTCTGCCTGGTGTCATGCTAAAAGTAGAATCCTGCTCAACAGGGGGTTTCTTCTATTCTCTTTTGTGTGTCTGAGTTATTAAGAGCCAGTCAGTTCAACTCCTCAGTTAAAGCACACATCTGCTATTTCTGCATGTTTGGCTGTAGACCTTTCACTGCTTTCCAGGCTTGAGATAAAGCAATTTCTCAAGGATATCCTTCATTTAAACCCACCTAGAAAAGCCATTCTTCCTTCATGGAACATAAACTTTTTCTTAGGAAAACTTACTCAGCCACCTTTTAAGCCAACAGCTTCTATGTCTCAAATTCTGTATATGAAAAGCCATTCTGCTAGTGTCCTTTACTTTTACTAGAAGAGTTTCTGAGATTTAACCAATTATGACTTTCCTTCCTTTCCTTATTTTTCATAAGGACAGGATATTTCTGAGGGCCAACCTCTCCTTTACGCCTAAGTTGGTTAATGAGTTGTTCCCTCAACCAGGAGATTAATCATCCTACCTTCTCCTCTAACCCTCGGAACAAGGGTAAACAAATCCTTTATTCTCTGGATGTGCACAGATAGCTCTGATTTTAACTGGATGAGAACAAACACATTCAGTGTGACATTATGTGCATGTGCATATGGGGGGTCAACTGTCAGCAATCAAATGGGCTAACCATTGAACAGATGAACATTGAACATTAAGCATCGAAAGTTCACTCAGCAAACTTTCATTTCATCAACAGGGTTAGTAACTACTTGTCCAAGACTTCCCTATCTCACACATGGAAGTGTTTCAAACCCCTTTTTTCTACTGCAGTGAGGTCTCAAGAGTTGGAATATATAGTAAGGGGGTGTGGGGGGCAAGGCCCACACCTTGGTGGGTTTGTTTGAAACACTTCTGGATGACGCCTCTAGTAGCAGGACTGTCAGGCAGTACTAAAATTGAAACCTCACATGTAAAAGGATGGCCAGACTGTAGTAAGAATGACACCTCTGATGTAATAAGAGGATGTGGCAGTACTAAGAATGACATCTCACATATCATAGATGATCTGGCAGTACTAAGAATGACACTGCAAACGTTACAAGAGGACCTGGCAGTACTACAAATTAAACCTCACATTTATCAGGAGGATCTGGTAGTATAAAGGATGTCACCTCACATGTAACCAGAGAATCTGGCAGTGCTAAGGCTGTCATCTTACTTGTAACAGGAGGATCTGGTAGTACTAAGGATGGCATCTCATATGTAACCGGAGGTTTGGCAGTACTAAAAATGACACCTCACAATTAACAGTGGGATCTGGTAGTGCTAAGGTTGAAGCCTCATATTTAACAGGAGGATCTGGCAGTACTAAGAATTGTACTTCACATATAGCAGGAAGAACTGGAAGTACTAAGAATGACACCACACATGTAAGAGGAAGACATGGTGGTACTAAGAATGACGTCTCATGTAACAGAAGGATCCAGCAGTACTAACAATAACACCTGACATGTAAAAGGAGAATCTACAAGTACTAGGAATGACACCACACATGTAAGAGGAAGACATGGTGGTACTAAGAATGACGTCTCATGTAACAGAGGGATCCAGCAGTACTAACAATAACACCTGACATGTAAAAGGAGAATCTACAAGTACTAGGAATGAAAGCTCACGTGTAAGAGGAGGATCTGGCAGAATGACTGCCCACATGTAACAGAGGGATCTGAAGGTACTAAGAATGACACCACACATGTAACAGGAGGATCTGGCAGTACTAAGAATGACACCTCACAAGGAAAAGGAGGATCTAGCAGTACTAAAAGTGAAAGCTCACATGTAAAAGCAGGATCTGTCAGTACAAAGAATGACACCTCACATGTAACAATATGAGCTCTTTTTACTAACTTTGATTCCTCATATATGTTTGTAGGTTCATAGGTGTTTACTATGCTAATGACCACAAGGGCCGTTTTAAGCCTAACCATGCATCCCAAATCTCTGACAAGTTCTGGTACCCTTGATAAGTGTCAGCAGGGGCTTGGGAGATGAAACATTTACAAGCAGGGGCCTGGGAGATGAACCATTTACAGGCTGCCTATATTCAGTAGAGACATAGGTGCCAAGCCAGGGATGAATTTCCTGTTCCCTATCCAATTGTCCAAATTACACTTGAATGGGTTAGAGAGGAACTCTGCTTCACATGGATGGGGAGACTGTTCCAGAGATGGGATAGTCCCTGGGATACATACCTGTCTCTCCAGCAGGTCCTATTTATATCACAAACAAGGTTTAAGTCTTTAGAAGGGATAATTCTGGTGCTGTTTGTTTTGCTGATGTGCAGGAGGTCCATCAAAGTGAGCTCTGACAATGCACTGTATGCCAGGCATAGATCTCCCCTCAACAGCCTGTAAGAGACGGAATGCAGGAATAGGGTCTTGAGATGGTCTGCATAGGACATTTTACTTACAACCTGTATTCTTTTAGTGAGGAACCTATGTGGATGTTCCATATTGTACAGGAGGATCTAGCAGTACTAAGAATGACACCTCACATGTAACAGGAGGATCTGAAAGTACTAAGAATGACACCTCATATGTAATAAGGGGCTCTAGCAGTGCTAAGAATGACACTTCACATGTAACAGGGGGATCTAGCAGCACTATGAATGACACATCTAGTAACAGGAGGATCATGCAGTACTAAGAATGACACCTCACATATAACAGGATGACCTGACAGTACTAAGAATGACACCACACATGTAACATGAGGCTTAGGTAGTAATAAGAATGACACCTCATACATAACAGGGAATTCTGGCAGTACAAGTACTGCATCACACATGTAATATGAGGATCTGGCAGTAAGAATGTAACCTCAATTGTTATAGGAGCATCTGATATTGCAAGAAACAAGCTCTCACATGAAACAGGAAGATCTGGTTTTACTAAGAATCATAACTCATGTAACAAGAGGATCTGGCAGCACTAAGAATGCAACCTGACGTAACAGGATAATCTGACAATACTAAGAATGAAAGCTCACATGTAACTGGAGGATGTGCCAGCACTAAAGAATAACACTTCATATGTAACATGACGATCTGGCAATACTAAGAATGACATCTCACATGTAAAAGGATGATCCCTCAGTACTAAGAATGACTCCTCACATGTAACAAAAGAATCCAATGTTAGTAAGAATGATGCTTCACATGTAACAGGAATATATGTCAATGCTCTGGTTGGCACCTAATACTTAACAGGAAGATCTCACAGTGCTGTGAATGACACCTCACATGTAACAGGAGGACATGGCAGTATGAAGGATGACACTTCAAATATAAAAGTAGGATCTGACAGTACTACAAATGACATCTCAAATATGAAAGTAGGTTCTGGCAATACTATGTAAGAATGACAATTCACATGTAGCAGGAGTATCTGATAGTACTAAGGATGACACCTCACATGTAAGAGGAGGATCTGCAAGTACAAAGGATGAAACCTTACATGTAGCAAGAAGATCTGGCAGGGCTAAGAATGACACCTCACATGTTACAAGAGGATGTGACAGTACTAAGTACAACATCTCATATGTAGTAGGAAAATCTGGCAACACTACAAACTGCTTCTCACATGTAGCAGGAAGTTCTGCCAATACTGAAGAAGACACCTCACATGTAACAGAAGTATTGAGCAGTACTATGAATGAAACCTCGCATGTAATAGGGCAATCTTGCAGAACTGGAAATTTAAAATGACACCCTCAGATTTAACAGGAGGATCAGGCAGTACTAAAAATGACACCTCATGTATCACAGGTTGATATGGCAGTACAAAGATTGACCACCACAAGTGTAACAAGAGGATCTGGCAGCACTACAAGTTAAACCTCAGATGTATCAGGAGGATGTGGTTGTACTAAGTATGACACCTCACATGTAACCTGAGGATATGGCAGTACCAAGGATGACATCTCACTTGTAACAGGAGGATCTTGTAGTACTAAAGATGCATCTCACATGTAGCCAGAGGATTGGAGTACTAAAAATGATGCCTCACAATTAACAGTGGGTTCTGGAAGTACTAAGGGTGATACTTCATATGTAACAGGAAGAACTGGCAGTACTAAAAATGACACCACACATGTAACAGGATAATATGGCAGTACTAAGAATGACACCTCATGAGGGAACAGAGGATCTGGCAGTACTAGCAATAACACCTCACATTTAACAGGTGTATGTAACAGTACTAAGGATGACACCTTTCATGTAACAATAGGATCTAGCAACCCTAATGATGGCACTTCTAATAACAGGAGGATCTAGCAGTACAAAGAATAATATCTCACATATAACGGGAATATCTGACAGTACTGCAAATGGCACCTCATATGTAGCAGAATGATCTGGCAGAACTAAAAATGAGACCTCACATGTTACAGGAGGATCTGGCAGTAACAATGCTGATACCCCACATATAACAGAAGGATCAGGCAGTAATATGAATGACACCTCATATGTAACAGTATGATCTGACAGTACTACGAATGACACCTCCCATATAAAAGGAAGATCCTTAGTTCTAACAGTGACAGGTCACATGTAATAGGGGTATCTGGTAGTACTGAAAATGACACCTCAAATGTAAAACAGGATATGGCAGTACAATAAAAAATACCTCACATGTAACAGGAGGATCTGGTAGTACAATGAATGATACCTCATATGTAACAGGAGGATTTGGCAGTACAATGAATGATACCTCATATGTAACAGTAGGATCTGGCAGTACAATGAATGACACATCATATGTAACAGGAGGATCTGGCAATACAATGAATGATACCTCATATGTAACAGGAGGATCTGGCAGTACATTGAATGATACCTCATATATAACAGGAGGATCTGGCAGTACAATTAATATTACCTCATATGTAACAGCAGGATCTAGCAGTACTACAAATGACATCTCCTGTATGAAAGGAGGATCTCTTAGTACTAAGAGTGAGATGCCACATGTAATAGGAGTATCTAGTAGTACTAAAAATGACACCTCAAATGTAAAAGCAGGATATGGCAGTACAATATGACACCGCATATGTAGCAGGAGGATGTTCATCGTGCATACAGCTGCAGTCCTTACATATGGGTTATCCTGCCGTCAGGCGGGTCCTCGGTCAGCCAAATTCAGCGGTCTCGGTCAGCCAAATTCCAAAGTCTAGGTCCGGGTCGGTTGTCGCCGCTTCTTCCCTGACATCAGTGCGACAGGGGTATAAAAGAACCAGCCGACCATTTTCTTCAGTCTTTCTTGCCGCGGTGCCCGAAGAAGCAGTAGTGCCGGTTGGCCAGCACCTGAGATTACGAAAATTTGGTAACGAAGTCTTCTTAAAGCTAAGTAGTACCCGGGGAAACTTTTATTACCTCAGACCAATGTCAGACAAAGTTAATAATTGTATTTCTTGTGGGAAGCAAATACCGCATAAGGATTTCCATTCCCTCTGTATACCTTGTTTAGGCCCTGACCACGAGGTGCTTTGTGCTACATTCAACAAACGCACTATTAAAGTTTGCCCAGCATTATTTTGGAAAAGCATTTAACTATACTATGTCGTCGGATACTCCGACTCCGGTTTTGTCTAAAAAACAAAAAGACAAGGACCGACACTTGAGGTCCGTGGCCTCTACTGACACCATGCCAAAGCCAGCTACACGTGGTCTGGTTCTCAGTGAGGCGCCTACGCAGCCCCTGCCTACCGACGACCTGCCTTTGACGGTGTCTCCTGTACCCGAGGTTGCAGGATCCTCGGCCCACACCCCGACTACAGATACCGAAGCCACTGTCGGAGTTGAAACTCAGAATGTGGACAGGTCCACCTCCACTCAAGGTGTCTTCAGACCTTCCTCTTCTTTTTATATCAAGGCTTTCACTAAGTCTAAAGCAACCATGCACTCTAAGAGACCAGCTGCGCAGGGCCCATCTCCAGGCCCCATGCCTAAGAAAGAGATGCTTAAAATAGCTGAGGATTTAATTACTCTTATCAGAGGTTCCCAGCCCCCTCTAGACAAAAGGCCTAGAGTGGAAGAAGATTCCCCCTCCTCTGATCAGGGCTCCATTATTTCAGAGCACTCTGATGATCAGGAACATTCTTGCTCCCCTTTTGAAGACTCTGATGCGGAGGAGTCCATTCCTTCTGTATCTCCCCCTGAGGATTACTCATTTGGGGAAACCTTGCATACCTTAAGGGAACACTTCCACTGGGTAGGCCAGGATTATTCTGATTCCAAGAAAAGGCTCAGGGAATTTCTTTTGCTTTCTCAGCACAGGCCTTTGGCTATACCTCCTGTCTTGGACATTCTAGATGATGTTTACTCGGAGGCCTGCCTTAACCCGGATTCTCTACCTCCAGCTCCAGTTAAGCCTGACAGGTACTACAGGGTCCCTGACTAACACCAATTTCTTTACAAGAGCCATGCTGCTGACCCAGAAACCATCTCACAGGGCCCCAAGGGAGTTAAGGCCTCCATTGCTAAAAATCCTTTGCCTTCCGAGAGAGATTCCAGATCCTTAGAAAGGGGAAAAAAGGTATATACCTCGGCTACCTTATCTATGAGGGCCTTAAACTGTCAGTTTCATATGCTAAAATACCAACAGTTTATGTTATCACAATTGAAAAGTAAAATGTCACAACCTGAACAACCAGATTTGAAAGAGTTGCAGGACTTGATACATAGTGCAGAACAAGTGGGTAAGCATACCTTACAATGTGGTTTTGATGCTCTAGAGGCCTCATGCAGAGCTGCTGTTACAGGATCAGTCATACATAGACATGCCTGGCTTAAGGAACAAGCCTTACCTGATCATGTCAAAGCTAAATTACTAGACGCTCCTCTTCAAAAGGATGTATTATTTGGTGCTAATGCTGAGGAGGTATTAAGGAAAATGGAGGAAAATGCTAAATCAATGCAAACTGTGAAAGAATTTCTACAGGAATTGGCCTTCCAAAAACTGGTCCTTTCCTGCCACAGACAGACCCCAAAGAGGCAGATACAGGCGCCCAAGGGGCAGAGGACAATCCCAAGGATCGTACAGAGGCAGACAATGGCAAGCTCCTACACAAAGAGGTGGTGAGGACAACTCGCAATCTATCAGAAAGCAAACCCAATGACTTTCCACTTTGCATGCCAACCAGATCTCAAATGGCAGCCCCCTTGGTAGGAAACCTGGCATTATTTTCAAAAAATTGGCATACTGTCACAAAGGACAAATGGATCCTGGACATTATAAACAGAGGCTACAAATTCCATTTCAAACCTGCACACAATATAAGGGCAGAGGCACAAAGGCTAATTACAGATCTCAAAAACATGAAAGCTATTCAAGAGGTACCTATGCATGAACAAGGTCAAGGGTTTTATTCCAGGCTATTTCTGGTGCCAAGGAAGGGAAAAGATTGGAGACCTATTCTGGATCTATCCATCCTAAACACAGTCCTACTCGTACCAAAATTCAAGATGCTCACTCTACAGCAGCTTCTTCCCATGCTGGGCAAGGAGTCTTGGCTGGTAACATTGGACCTCAAGGAGGCATACCTGCATGTCCCAATCAGACAAAATTGCAGAAGATACCTCAGATTTCTTGCAGGTTCAACTCATTATCAATTCTCTGCATTGCCCTTTGGCTTATCTACTGTGCCCAGAGTATTCACGAAATGCCTGGCATCAGTAATTGCCTACTGCAGACTTCAAGGGATACAAATATATCCCTATTTGGACGACTGCCTGAGCCAAGCGGACAGCAAACACATCCTTCAGAAACATCTGGCTTATGTAATAATGTTATTAAACTCTCTGGGATACACAGTCAGCAAAAAGAAATCAAGACTAATACCCTCTCGGAAGATAATTTTCCTGGGTGCCAACTTGGACACAAACACCCAGATGGCCTACCTCACGCCAGAAAAGCAGGGGCAACTAATCCAATACTTCAGATCACTAGCAAATTGCACCAGGCTTACTGCAAGGAAAATCCTGCAGGCTCTGGGATTCATGGCATCTTGCATCTTACTAATCACATGTGCAAAGCTGCATATGAGGAAACTACAATGGTACCTGAAAAACATATGGTCTCAACACAGCCACAGTTTGGAAGCAATAATACCACTAATTCCATGTCTGCAAAAGGAATTTCTGTGGTGGGCTCAAGCATGCCAAACAAACACAGGCCTCCCTTTCAGCAAGCCTCAAGCAAATCAAGTCATCACAACAGACGCCTCGGACTACGCCTGGGGGGCGCACATGACAGATCGGTGCATTCAGGGCAAATGGTCCCAAAAAAAAAACCTTCACATCAATCAAAAAGAAATGCTAGCAGCAATAAATGCTATTATAGCTTTCAAGAACTTTCTAAAACCAGGTCATCTATTGATAAGAACAGACAACACCTCAGTTATGTGGTACATAAACAAGCAGGGAGGGACACATTCTTACCCCCTATGCAGACTGGCCATGTCACTTTGGAACACGGCCATGGACTTACAAATGGAACTACAAGCACAGTATTTGCCAGGCAAGGAAAACATGCTGGCAGACAACCTAAGCAGGATTATGACAGATCCACATGAATGGAAGTTGCATCCAAAAGTTTTTACAGAAATAATCCAAGAATGGGGAAGACCAGACATAGATCTATTTGCCTCCCACAAAAGTCATCAATTGACAAAATTCTGCTCAAGGATCTTCCATCCAAAGGCCTGGAGAGTGGACGCTCTCTCTTTCAGCTGGACATCAATGACAGTTTATGCCTTCCACCTCTCCCTCTGCTGCCCAAAGTTCTATTGAAGACCAGAGCAGACAGACCAAAGATGATCCTCATTGCTCCGGACTGGCCAAGGCAACACTGGTACGCACTCCTGAGGAGCCTGACGCATTCCCCACCATGGACCCTGCCTCTAATGCCTCTTCTTCTGACTCAACACAACTTCAAAACTCTTCACAGTCAGCTAAAAACTCTCAATCTAGCTGCATGGAAGATTCCTTAGCATCACAGCAGGCCCTACTCTCCAAGGAGGTGCAGGATGTCATTTTGGAGGCCAGAAGGCCATCAACTAGAAAAGCTTACTCCGCAAAATGGAAACGTTTTGTGTCTGAATGAGAAAGGCCAGGACCCTGGAAAACTGAATTTACCACAAATACTTCAATATTTGACAGAACTGCTAAGCAGTGGACTTTCTTTCTCCTCCATCAAAATCCATGCCTCAGCCATTTCTGCAGAATACAACACTGATCCACCTTTATTCTCGCACCCTCTCTTAAGACAGTTCCTCAGAGGGGTTAAGAATTTGAGACCTCCAAGGAAACAACCAATACCTGCTTGGGATCTTAATTTCATTCTGGAAAAACTCACCCTGCCTCCTTTTGACCAAGCTGCTTCAGCAGATTTGCAATACTTGTCCTGGAAAACAGCTTTCCTTCTGGCTATCACCTCAGCTCGTAGAGTTTCAGAATTACAGGCTCTCATGGCTGTCCAGCCTTTATCATCTTCCATCAGGATAGAGTTTCCTTAACCAACCAACCCTTTATGCCTAAAGTTATATCCAGGGTAGCTTTAAATCAGGCCATACACTTACCTACTTTTTATCCTAATCCTCAAAACAAAGGGGAGAGATTGCTACATTCCTTGGACATCCACAGACAACTGCGTTATTATTTGGACAGAACAAAGCCTTTCAGAAAATCAGAACAGCTCTTTGTGGCCTATGCAGTAGGAGCTCAAGGAAAACCAATTTCCAAACAGACAATTTCAAAATGGATAGCCCACTGCATACGCTTTTGCTATTCCTTTCATGGCAAAACTGTACCTACAGGCATTAGAACTCATTCCACCAGGGCCACAGCCACCTCTGCAGCCTTTCTCAATGGAGTTCCTACCAAGGATATCTTGGAAGCAGCCACTTGGAGTTCTGTGCATACCTTCTCCAAGCACTACAACTTACCATTATACTCCAAATCTAGAGCAGGCTTTGCCACTGCAGTCTTGCAGGGCATTTTGGCTCCCCCTAATTACACCTAATGCCTACCACCTCTTTCTTAGCTTTGGGATTCTACCCATATGTAAGGACTGCAGCTGTATGCACGATGAACATAGTACAGTTTTGTACCTACCATAAATGTAGATGTTAGAGTGCTAATACAGCTGCAGTCCAGGTTTCCCTCCTTCCCTCTGGGGTATTCTTTTATGGTACATTTGCTTGCAACTACTGTTTTTTGATTATATTGCATTGCATTATTACCTAATTTTATGTGTATTGCCTTCCTTCTGGGGGCACCTGACATCTGGGGCAAGAAAAACTGAAGAAAATGGTGTCGGCTGGTTCTTTTATACCCCTGTCGCACTGACGTCAGGGAAGAAGCGACGACAACTGACGCCGGACCTAGACTTTGGAATTCGGCCGACCAAGGACCCGCCTGACGGCAGGATAACCCATATGTAAGGACTGCAGCTGTATTAGCACTCGAACATCTACATTTATGGTAGGTACAAAACTGTACTATCTAGCAGCAACAGGAGGATCTGGCAGTGCTATGGGTGGCACCTCATACTTAACAGGAAGATCTGGCAGTATTGCGAATGACACCTCACATGTAACAGGAGGATATGGCAGTGTTACGGATGACACCTCACACGTTACAGGAAGATCTGGCAGGACTATTAATGATACCTTGCATGTAAGAAGAGGATCTGGCAGTACTATGAATGACACCTCTCATATAAAAGCAGGATTTGGCCGTGCTATGAATGACACGTCACATAGCAGGAGTATCTGGTAGTACTAAGGATGGCACCTCACATGTAACAAGAAGATCTGGTAGTACTGAAAATGACACCTCACATGTAAAAGAAGGATATGGCAGTACTATGTACGACACCTTATACGTACCAGGAAAATCTGGCAGTACTAAGAACTGCACCACACATGTAGCAGGAAGATCTGGCAGTACTAAGAATGGCACCTCCCATGTGTCACAAGTATTTGACAGTACTAAGGATGATACTTCACATGTAGCATGGGGATCTGGTAGTGCTAAGAATTACACCCCACATGTATCGGGACACTCTGATAGTACTACGTATGACACCTCTTATGCAGTAAGGAAACCTGGCAACACTACAAACTGCAACTCACATGTAACAGGAAGATCTGACAGTACTAAGGAAGGCATCTCACATCTAACAGGAATATCTGGCAGTACTAAGGATGAAACTTCACATGTAATAGTATGATCTGGCAGTAATAAGGAAGGCATCTCACATCTAACGGGAATATCTGGCAGTACTAAGGATGAAACCTCACATGTATTAGTATGATCTGGCAGTACTAAGGAAGGCATCTCACATCTACAGGAATATCTGGCAGTACTAAGGATGAAACCTCACATGTAATAGAATGGATCTGGCAGTACTGACAATTTAAAATGACACCTCAGATTTAACAGGAGGATCTGGCAATACCAATAATGGCAGCTCACATATAACAGAAGGATCTGGCAGTACTAAGAATGGCACCTCACATGTAATTGGATGATCTGGCTTTATTAAGCATAACATCTCACATGTAATAGGATGATCTGGCAGTACTAAGAATGGCAGCTTACATATAACAGAAGGATCTGGCGGTACTAAGAATGGCAACTCACATATAACAGAATGATCTGGCAGTACTAAGAATGGCATCTCACTTATAACAGGAGGATCTCACTCAGGCTAGACTTGCAAAGGATTAAGGACTTTGTTATGCCATGAACACACATATGCTCAGGACATTTACAGTTATGTTAGACTGCAATGAGGACAGTGCATGTGTGCAAACTGGAGCAATTCACATACTCATTGGCCGACCTTAACTTGCAATGTACCTTAAACAAAAAAAAACAAAAAAAAACAAAAACCCTCAAATCAATGTGGTCTAGAAATATGCCTGAAAATCAAAAGGTATTTATTCTGTAGGATGATATATACTATCATTAAATATCAGTGGCATTCTGCAGCTATCCATGTCTATGCAGTGCCTTGTCCTTTCCTTCTTGAAGTTTATTTATCTTTGCGTACCCCTTTCAATGTCTATAATCTTTAAATGTTGTAACATGATGTTATCTTTGGCAGACTGCATCCCTGCCCCTCCCACTATTATGTTCCTAACAGCTATAATGCAGTGTTATTACTTTACTAGGATAGTAGTGGTGATTACTCACTATCCCAGTAACATTTTGTGAGTTCCTAAAAGTGTTTTTAGCTCCCCACTGACTATCTCTCAATTCTCTATAGACCCAGCCATTTCTCTTAAGAACAAGGGCCAGCTGCTTCATGCTCCAACTAAGGTGATATCCCATTGACTAATTTGTTCCCTAGGATGTGACAGTTTTGATTTAGAAGTAGGCTATCATACAGTGTAGGGCAGGTCTTAACCACCTCCAGCCTAATCTATTTCTGCAGTGACTGTGACGCTTGCAATGGCTGCTTCCTAGGGAGATGGATATGCCTATGATATGCTTGGAAAGGGTCTATATTATATAGTCAACGCTTCAAAATTTTGAACCTCATATGTTCGACAACATATGAGCAAAACTTGAATCTTTGAAGATATAATAAAAACAAAAAAACACTTACCTTAATCCTCTGAGCAGGGGGGCAAGCCCCCCTGCACCACCCACACCCCCCCTACTTAAATATACCAACTCCAAGACCACACTTCAGTGCAGAAAAGGGAAATGTTCCCATTCTGCATGTACGGAGCCATTGCCTTTCACCTTCAAACTTTTCAAAGTTCAATCATATGCTGTCGACCATATGAGATTCGAACTTTGAAACGTTCAATAATTTAATAGGGATCCGCTTGGAAATATGCCAGTCCCTGTGGCCTCAATTTGTGCAAGCTCACCCTGGCCCTTAATGCCGCATTCCACACCCTTGCACTTCTGTAGAGGTCAGTAATGTAGATAACTGGACTAATTCCCTATCCTCAGAACTCTCATCCCCCCTGCTTATCTCTTCCAGTTTTCCATGATGCTAATGAACCCTGGGTTGTCTGGAATATAGTCATAGCTTTATGCCTCTATGCTATATAACTTGGCTGCCAGTCTCCAAAATTCTTAAAGTAATGTTGTCCCCGAAACCACTTACTTATGCTCATTCAGAACTGCATCAGTGAGAGAGGCGGAGCCTAAATGGCCAACTGGTAATAGCTTTTTTCTTGAGCTCCACATCAGCTACCAAGAACAGGAAAATTATTATTTAAAATTCTATTATCAGCTCCTTAAAAGTTATACAATCTGTTTGGGAACCTATAATCTACTAGATTTTCAACTTTGGAGCTTTTTCTTAAAAAAATTCCTGTCATAATTAATGATTATACAACTGGGCAGAGATGAGCAACTCAAAATCTTCACACACTGATTCCACACTCAGGAAAGAAATCCAGTCTATATCTACTACTCTCCAGGAATTATCTTTAAAAATGGGCAGATTTACTGACAACCTTGAAACTTTAAAGATGAATTGTCAACAACAAACTGATGTTCTAAAGGAAATCCTCCAGCAGCAACAACCCAAAATTCTGAACATTGAGACTTCACTGAATGATATAGATAAAAGACTTAAGGAAGATGAATTCCACTGTGAGACCATTCAGCAACAAAACACTTGGCCGATAAATAAAGTAGACGATGTCGAAAACAGTGAGAGGAGAACAAATATTAGAATCTTTGGTCTCCCTGAAAAAACAGGAAAATATATTATTTCCTTCCTAAATTCCTGGCTGCCTGAATTTTTGGACTTAAAAGAAGGTTTTGATCAGACAAAAACAAAACGAGCCAGCATACAGTGACCTGGAACAGTTTATTGGTAAAAAAACATGAAAAACAACAAAAGACTCAGACCGGTTTCGGCCAGATTAAATCACAGCCTTCATCTGTGGCCAAATGGTTAAGGTGTTTGCCTTGCAAGCACAAGGTGCAGGGTTTGAGTCTCACAAGGGATAATTGGCTAGACTTAAAATGGCTCGCAAAGGCAGTTAGCTTAGTACTAATCTATGAATCAGTGTAAAGAAAAAACATCAGTTGTTGAACCTTAAGTAAACCCATCTATAATCTCATTGGTTGTGTCTAAAAATATTCATTCAGACTAGGTGGGAATAATCCACCCAGTTTCACAATCCATTTTTTCTCTTTGGTATTTAAAATAGAATGCCACCCTGTCTTATTTGATCTATTCCCTTGTATAATATCAATAATCATAAAAGAGAACTTAGCAGATTTATGAACCAAGTGATGTTTATAAAGTGCATTATTAGTCTTCTTATTTTTAATGTTGCTGATGTGCTCAGAAATTCTAATTCTAAAAGGTCGAGAGGTTTGGCCAACATAAAATGAGCCACAATGACATGTGGCCAAATACACCACCCAGTCACTACTACAATTGGCAAAAAAATTGAGATCATAAACCATTGAACAATTTCTGCTAGAAAACTGCTTAGATTTATTTACCTTATCACAGTTGGTGCAGTGGCCACATGGGAAGCAACCTATCAGTGGATCACCTGTCAATGTGGTTTGTAAAAGTGGGGGATGTCGATCCATGGTACCATGTTTATAATGGTTGAAATAAGAGCCCAGGTTTCTCCCTTTGCGGAAAGAGAATAAACATCTCTCAGGTAACATATTTGCTACTTCATAATCACATTGCAAGATGTTCCAATGCCTATGTACACTTTGTATCAACTGGTCAGTATTCCTGGCATATGTAGTAATGAACCTAAGGGGTACAGAATTTGTACTAATATGATCCCTATAATTCAATAGATCCTGCCTATCCAAGGAATTGACCAAATTGCTAGCTTTAAGGACATGACCCATGCCATAGCCCCTGGATTTAAAACTGTTTGTAAGGTCCTTCCGCTGTAATTGGAATGAAGAATCATTGGAACAAATGCGCCTTATCTGAATAAATTGTGATTTTGGGATATTGCGTGCCACATGAGGCAGGTGGAAACTCAAAGCATGTAGGATGGTGTTGTACTTAGGATACTTCCTAAAGACTTCTGTCCTTAGTGTATGATCAGGTAATCTGGTAATTGAAACATCTAGAAAAGTGATATTGTTCATATCATAATGAACAGTAAACTCAAGGCCCCAAATGTTATTATTCAAATAAGATATAAAGTCATGAAGGCCCTGTGTGTCACCTTTCCAAACCATCCAACAATCGTCCAAATAACGTCTCCATATATCAATATGTTCCAAGAAATAATTGTTATGGCAATCATAAATGATATTTTTTTCTACATAAGCCATAAATAAATCCACATAGATGGGAACAAACAAAGCTCCCATAGCGGTACCCTTCATTTGCCAATAACAATCATTCTTGTAAAAGAAGACGTTGCTGGTGAGGACAAATTTGGCTAGTTCAACCAAAAAAGAATTAAAATTTGGTTGATATAAATTGGCCTCATCCAGCCAATAGGACAAAGATTCAAACCTGCCTCATGTGGAATGTTGGTATATAAAGAACTAACATCAAGAGTACACAACAACCACTCTGGCTCCAACTGGCTATCCGAAATAATTTGTAAAACGTTAGTAGTGTCATGTAACCGTGAGCGTACCAGACTAAGTAAGGGCTTCAGATGTTTGGTGAGATATAATGACAAAGGTTCCATGATATACCCTCTCCCTGAAACTATAGGTCTCCCAGGTGGGTTAATGGGATCCTTGTGGACTTTGGGTAAAAAATAAATATATTGGATTGCTGAATCATGAACCATAAGCTGTTGTACAATATCATTAGTAATGATAGCTTCATCCCTGGCCCACAACAAAAAATCCTCAATTTGTTTCTTAAACCTAAAGGTAGGATTAATAGCCATAGGGGAGTAGTATCTCTGATCCGACAATTGTCTCTTGGCTTCTTTGTCATAATCGCACGAATTAAGGATAACAACAGCCCCACCTTTATCAGCGGAAATAATAACAATATTTTTGTTATTCTGTAGTTCCAAAATAGCTTCCTTTTCAGCCAGAGAAATATTAGTAGACCTGAAATGTGTATCAGATCTAGAAAAATGAAGATATTTGAGAATGCTATTTTGAAACTGATGTACCAATGGATGCATAGGTGGGTTGAAGGAAGATTTATGATATACAAATTTATCACCACTATAGTTCCCAGTATCACCAAAAAACAATTTAAGATTAAGATTTCGACAAAATGATACCACATCCTGAGCCAATATATCCTCAGAGACCATGAAACCAGGTTCAAATGAAAGTCCTTTATTCAATACCGACACATGAATAGGTGATAAAACAAAGTCAGACAAATTTAAAACATTATCATTAACATTGACATTTATTGCTTCATGACCATTTTCAAAAGACTCTGTATGTTGTTTATACTTCCTGTGTTTCCTCCCCCCACGTTGGTATCTGAGCCTAAAGGGATAGGGCCAGGAGTCCTTTTGGGGGATGGTGACCCTGATACTGACTGTAGTTCATTGTCAGTACATGATGAAATATCCTCAGTTGAAGAGCCAGAGACTAGGCTTGATTTTTTCAGGATGGAACGGGGTCTTTTTCTTTTAGGAGTCCTTGTGGAATTGGGTGTAAATCTAGCCTGTTTGGTATAATGTACAAAAGGATTGGCACTCTGATAGTCACCCTGATCCCTCTGAAATTTCTTAATTTTCTTGGTCCGTAACTGCTCCTCTAAAATATTAAGATCTGTCGCTACCTTATTCAATTGTTTATTAAAGAAGGTTTCCCCGTCAAAGGGCCTCACATTATCAACCAGCTTGGTAACCGTGTCTATTTCCGAGTCAATAACTCTATCATAAAACTTGGATAGAGCATCCACAAAGGACATGGTAGCCTGTTGTTGTATTGATAACCACTGGTCAGTAAGTTCCTGGTCAGCAGACCCCACATGGGGTTGAATACGTATTCTTAAGCCCCTGGGAGTAATCCCCTTGGCCATGTAGGCCTTAAATAATTTTGAATGCCAAATGTTCGATCTAAGTGTTCTAAGATGTTTATGTAATTGTTCAAATGCTAGTGCACAAATAGATTCAGGGTTAGATTGTTCCATAACACTGGAGTTTTCTTGTGAGAGAGAACCCAGGCCAAATGCTCTGAGGTCCTCCCTATCTGCAGATAATCCTGTAACCAAACTGGAAAGATCCATTCTTAACAATAAATGCTGACAATAATAGTACAAGACTACGCCAGCTACTAAATTGAATTATTAAAGGGACAATGACAGCTCAGAGTAAGTAAATGGAAAACCTATAAACAATTGTTTAATAAATTGCGGCTGCGCCCCTTAAATATGTAAGATGATTATTGCCAAGCAAATATAATGGCTGAGACCAATGACATAGAACAATATATTGAGACAGGAAAATAACTGACCACCGGGTCAATACAACAACACCCAACTCTAAGGTGTCGATAGAAAACAGACACCATCAATATAACAATATATTCAAATATGATATATAAAGACCAGTTGGTTATGGTTAATATAAACCAATATTGCTGATCTGTGAAACCCCCTGAAATGGAACCCAACCTATACGTGCACCAAGAAAATTGAAATATAAAGAATAAAATGATGCAACAATATAATGAATATTATATATAAATTGACTATGAAAATGTCATAGCCTCAATCTACCCTATACAAAAAGTAATGGTGTAAAGAAAAAACCCTTTGCAAATACAAACTTAGAAACTGAATAAACAGACCAAGGTGCAATTATTAAAGAATTTTTTGGACCAAGAGGGACTAGCCCCATTCAACAGACTTGCTGGGACCTGATTATATACAATAATAATAATAAGAAGAAAATGGTACCTACTTTTGCCAACCCCAATAATAACAGCAAATAGTAAAAATGCTTCCAAAAGTATATATAAAAAAAAATATTGTATGTAAAAGAATAAAATTTCAATTAGAGTCCAAAACTACAGAAATCATTGAAATAATCATGTAGATAATTCCACAAAGTGATGGTGATGAAGACAAGTCCCAAAATCCAATATGGCCAGTTCTTTCATAGAACGCAATTGCAGATGGAAGAAAACAGTACCTGTATACACCCACTCTTGCACTTAACTTGGCCCTCTCATACTAAGCCATGGATCCCGAATGAAAAAGTTTAGAGTCCCTTCCAATAGGTCGCTTGGTCCTTATTTAGTTGAAAATACAAAATATGGTAAAAATTAGACGTTGGTTCACACAAAAAAATCAAAACCAAGCACCACGAAATGTTCGTTACTAATAATGTCGACCAAAACACCCACGCATATTGTAAAACCAATGCACCGGTAAAAACCATCAAAAGTCCAGATATAAACACTATATCCCAACGACGACAAGAAAATAGAAAAAACAGTACCTTTGTCCACAAAGATGTAATGTGAACAAACCAAGTATCCTTGAAGGGTGGCAAAAAACTGTCCAAAGCGTCAAAAAATCCTCAGATGTTAAGAGTCTAAAAAATGAGGGCAGAAATAAACAGCATATCAGCCAAAGAAATGCTAACAGCTCCTGCTCGCTCGTCAAAGCTCCACGTGGATGGAAAAAACTGAAGACAGTTGCGTGACGCTGCAGATGGCTTCTAATGGTAAACTAGAAAAAAGGACGCCAAACCGACAGTCTCAGTAAAGGAACAATATTTTCCAAAGGCAGAACCAATGTGAATTCAAAAATATATCCAAAATTGGAATACAATATAGATGGGTATGAGACTGCGGAATAACTGCAGTCAGTAACAGGATCACCGGCCCCCAGCAGGAAGAAGGAGGAAGCGTAACATCAAAAAAAGAACTCCTGCACGACAGGAAGATTTGTCATACGGGATCGAGAGAGCACATAGAGCCATGGAGAAACCTATCGCTCCTTCCCCTAATGCTTCTCCAAGATCCATAGTTGTGAAGGTCCTATCCTTCTTAGATAAAGAACTCATACTGAAAACAGCTTGGAGGAAAAGTCCCTCATCTTTCAAAGGAAACCAAATAAGGTTAGATAATGATTACTCCACAAGAGGCCTGGAAATGAGGAAAAGCTCTTGGCCATTGGTAAGGCTGTTAAAGCAAAATAAAATGAAGGCACAATTAGTCTATCCCACCAAAATCAAAATCTGCCATCAAAACGAGATGAGATCTTTCAACAGTGTCGAAGAAGCTGTTTCTTTCATCCAAAAACAACAACATCATTACAATCCCAGAAGGCATGGACTGGTCACCATCTACAACCCTTAAAAGATCATCCGAGAAAAATAACTGGATGGATGTAAGAAAGAAGAAAATGAAAATTGGAGTTAATAACACTAGACTTCCTAATTCTCTCAAAGATCAAGCTAAATGATAAAATGTTTATGGAAACCTAAAAAAGTATGTATCATTACTTTACTTGTCTTGTATAACTCTTCATTTATTTAACCAGTGAAGCTTGCAATCTAAAATTAATATTGCTATATTCTTATTAGATACAACTGCTAGTGTTACCTAGGATGCAGTTAGTTGGATCCTGCACACATATGTTTATTTCTTTCTTGAATTGTCTCTTCCTTTTCCTCCTTTTCCTTTTTTTTTTTTTTTTTTTTTTTATTAGGGAAAGGAGAGGGGAAAGAGGAAGGGAAATGAGAAAAAAGGGGGAGGATTAATTTACTGTCTGTTTAATCAAAAACCTGAAATAGATAATATCAAAACTTGATTTTATGTATATATTGTAAAGAACGCTTGTTTTTTCAAGCATTCTGTCAGTATATGATTTAAACATGATTTAATTTATTTTCCCTGATCTTGTTTCCAGTTTAGCATTTTAACATTCTAAACTGTCATTTGTTTCTTTCATGAAACAGTAACCTTGAGCGCTACTTTGAATTGAAGAGCAGTTTCTTTTTCTCTGCATCCAAGTGCTCTTGTGGTTGTCTGTAAACTGAAATTCGTATAACATTAAGAAATTTGTTTGGGTACTGTATTAGAACTCCGTGGTCAGCTGTGTGAGTGACGCTGATGTGTAACGGAGATCTCCTTTGCCTGTGTTGTTGCTTCAGCAGCTTGAAAGTTGTCTGGAATATAAAGTACACAAGACATTTGATTAAATATTAATAATTAGTAGAAATACCAATTTGTTCTAAATAAAAATAAAATCCGCTAGTAACTGATCTCTATAGCAACCAAGGTGGGATTATGTAAATTACGATGACATCGTCATTGTATTTCAAATCCCATTGAGTGTTTTGGGAAGTTAGCAGGTCAAAAAATAAATAAATTGACTTTCCATGACATGATACTAATAGTTAAACACATCACTACCCTGTTTTATACACAAGCTTCTGCATACAATTAAACAAACGTATTCTATAAATAGTAGGAAGGAAAGAGAAAAAAGAACTTTCTCTTGAACAGCTGATCGATTACAATTGTCACTGCTTATAAACACTGATCACTAATGGCAAATGTAGCTTAGAAATAAGCAAGCACTTCATAATTATCTTTATGGATTTTCTAGAAAGGTTTCATCCATTCAAGTAGATTTCTAGTAAAGTGATATTCTTTTTGAGTAACATGACATCAGTAAGGAGATGCTATAGCACACTGTATCGCTAGCTTTTACATGCTCCTAATTGAATAAATAAACTGGTGGCAAATTATTAGAATATAACATAAATACTCAGTTACAATTGGCTCTAAATGCATCTAAACTGTTCCTGTTAAAGTTTACCCAGTGAGTTAAATAGTAAGTACCACCATAGTGAGTGTATAAAACCACTTCCTAGTACCATCATTTCACATTTGGGCTCAGGTTCTTTCAGATTTGATTTTTGAAGTCTGCTCCATCTGGTGCGGCTTTGCTGTATCTTACAGTGTTGTTATTGGGGAGATGTATAATATAACTGTTATAAAGACTGGCTCAAGTGGCACACATACCTAAGTTATTAATATATATTTTTTTATTTTACTATCCTTAGTGCTGTTACAAATAATTGCCACCCTGCAGTTTGGAATATAAATTAGTTAAGCTAATTTCAAAATGTTAGAGTCCTAGAAGATTACCAGTGTCGGAATAACACCTTGTTCTCATACACAATAGTGGTGTAAAAGAGTGGTGGATAGATATTTAGCTAGATAAGTGGTTTCTAGAACTCTTTGAACATCTACTGAAGCTAGAGTTAAATGAAAATAAGTCTGACTTATTATTTACACACAAAAAAGTTTGTAATAATAGACTCTAATATACTCATCAGTACCTGAGATGTGTTATAAGAGATTGACAGTTAATACAGCAATAAATAATTGAACAACACATTAAGATGGTGGGTTTTCTTTAATTCCATTCCCAAACTTTTTTCATATACACTGCCTGTCTTTGTTATTGACAAAAAAAAAATTACAGGGAATACAAATCAACATATATGTGTGTAATGATATGTAGACATATGTGTGTGCTTGTGTGTGTAGGGGTACATATGAATATGTATATATATATATATATATATATATATATATATATATATATATATATATGTGTATATATAAAAGACAGTAACTATGATGTTGAGAATAAAAGTTTATACATAGACACAGTAATATTGTAACTAATTAGATCACTAGGTCTGACTTTGGTAAAAGACTGAAGATCAAATGTGCAGTAATGGAGATTCATTGTGCAGGGCTCAAATGTTCAACTTAATTCTTTAGAAATATAATGACAAATGCTAAAAAGGAAGTTGAAGGGAAATAGAAGAAGGGAATAAATAAATAAAGGGGAAGGAGTATATATATATATATATATATATATATATATATATATATATATATATATATATATATATATATGTATATATAAACTCTAGACAGTAGTGAAACTTGCTGCAATAGAAGATGCGATATTTAAATTTTATGGAAGTACAGATTTCTCTGTGCCTAACCAGATATATACCTATACATAATTTGTTAGATAGCAAATTGATGTTTATTAATTAATGTTGGAGTCTCTTCATGGTTATCTAAACTTATTGAGTTTGAGATAAATAGGAATTGCTTGAGCAGTATCTCCTTCTATAACCATCACCATTTGTAAATGTACAATTTAATTCCATATGTCTTTGCTCATGATTATGCTATTGTAATACTGTTACTAGCTGGTAGCAGTAGGGAAATATGGGAAATTGCTATATAGGGGAGTATCAATCATAAAATATCTCATAGTAAGGGAAATGCTTTAGTAATTAATTACATATAATATCTTCTATTATAAATACTTAAGTGCTAATCTACTATTTTACTGATTCATTCTGGTTAACACTGTTATTGTTTATCCATCATTAAATTACTGGAATTATTTACGTAATCAGATGCTCTTTGAGCCCTTTAATAGATAATTCTACTTATACATGATCATTATCAAAATATTATTTCTCTGATCCTATAATTATTCATATAGAAGTGAAGATATATATATATATATATATATATATATATATATACTTCAATTGAACAAAAGGTTTATTAGTGAAATTTAGTTGCACTGTTTATAATCAAACTGTATATTATACTAATATATTGTTGTTCTCTCATACCAATTAATATATAGACTTTCATATAACACATACTCTGGAGCCTCAAGTTGGGCAAACTTGTTTCAAAATTCTGGAAGTGATGGTTAATCTGACTGGATATTTTTATTCTGTCAGATTAGGAATGTTCTACATTCCATGTCAGTTAATGGATTTACTGTTTATCAAAAGTTTAGTTTTAAATGTTTTTTCTTTTTTTAGGCCTCAGACTGTTATTAAATTATATTTTATATTGGGAATCAACACCTTATCATCAAAATATAATCTTTCCAAGAAGGGTATGCAAGTTTTAAATATCATGATTGTTTGCTATCACATTTTACTAACACTCTAAACCTTTAAACAAAAAAGATGGACTTGACTTTTCTTTCCTTAAACATTAATGGTTTAAATAGTCCAGGGAAAAGACTGAACCTATTAAAATACTTGAAATTAAATAAAGCACAAGTAATATTTTTTCAAGAAACCCATTTCAAAATAAATGATAGCTTTAGCTGGAACCCAAATGAATACCTAAGATTATCCAACTCCTCATACACTAAATAAAGCAGAGGTGTTGTAACATTATGGAAGAAAAGCGTTATCTCCCCTCAAATCGTATATAATTATGAAGATAAAGAAGGACTTCTGACAATAACAATAATAAAATTTAGGAACAGAATTTGGACACTGGTCAATGCCTATTGGTTCCTGGGAATTGGGGTAACAACAATAAAAAACAACACTTAGAACTCATTACTAACAATTCTAAGGGCACCCCGATTTTAGGGGGTGATTTCAACTGTTTACTAAATGACTCAGAAACTACTAACAAGAGACCTTTTTGTATTATTCCTATAGGGAAAACTCTCAAATAATGGGCAGAAAACTTACAGCTATATGATTTATTTTATCTCAGAAATGATAATCCATTAGAATTTTCCCACTGTGATTTTAGATACAGGAATCAAACCAGAATTGATCAAATATTTATATCCCAAGGCCTAAAAACAAAAATATCACACTTTACAGTAGTCCTGTGCCCTATGTCTGATCACAATGCATTTATTTTTAATCTTCAAATAGATTTTAAAAAACTGTCTCTCACTAAAAGAATACCAGCTTATATTACTAAATTGAAACAGTTTAAACCTTGGCTTGATACAGAGATATAATTTTTCTTAGATACAAATCTAACCAGTGAAGTAAATGTAGTAATTATTTGGGATTCGTTGAAAGCTTATCTATATGGTAAAATTATTGCATGGTTTAATAATAAAATGAAGGAATGGGAGTCTGAACTATCTAATATACAAAAACAAATTGTATTAATTAATAAAGATAATACTAAAATCACTTCACACAAGAAAAAGAAAACTGAAGCCTTAAACAAGAAATATAATGACATTTTAACTCATAAAACCAACTTGGCCCTAGAAAAATTAAAATTAAATTCTTTCTCTGTATCTCCAAAATATATGCTTAATCTAACAATGAGAATGAAAAGAAACTCCATTGAAAACAATATTGTAAATGTATTCCATGATGGGTGAAATAATAAAAAGTTTCTGATATTAGTGATATCTTAGATGCCTTTAAGTATTACTTTTCGGAACAATACAAAAACAATGACTCTCAACATGAATTCACAGACCACAGTCTAGACTTCCCGGAATTTAAAAGTCTACCAGAGAGTTTGATTAATGAGATTCAGAACCAAATCTCTCTAAAGGAAATTAATGAAAAAATTAAAGAAAGCAAAAACAATGAATCACCGGGCATAGATGGTATTATTAATGAAATACATAAGCTTTTACCATACTCCACTATGTCACTCTTGCACAAAGCCCTGAATGAATCTTATTTACAAAGTATAATTCCACCCTCGTGGAAATACTCATTAATTACTCCCATACTAAAAGAAAGTAAAGATTCTCATATGTGTAAACCATATAGGCCAATTTATCTGATTAATAATGACTATAAATTATTAATGTCTATTCTAGTTAACAGATTTAAGAAATCGATGACCCATCTCATCTCAGAAGATCAAACGGGATTTATTTATAATAGACATACTCAAGATAATATTCAAAGAATTATAACTACTATAGATATCTTAAATAGGGATAATCAAGAGGCTCTTATAATCACTCTTGATATTGAGAAGGCCTTTGATTCATTAAACTGGAAATATTTTTTTTAAATTCTTGAATCATACAAATTCTCTACTCAGTTTATTACTTTTATAAAAAATGTTTATTATAACAATTTAGCATATGTAAAATTAGGTCCATTTATGTCAGAACCTATCAAAATTACTAAAGGTACTAAACAGGGATGCCCAATGTCTCCAATTTTATTCGCTTTAGCAATAGAACCCCTTTCTTTGGCAATTCAATCTGATCCTAAAATTATAGGCCTAAATATAAATAATCATTTTAATTCCAAAATAATGTTATTTGCAGATGATATCTTACTTACTTTAATAAACTCGGAAGAATCCTTACAGCAATTAGATTTACTAGTCAAAAAATGTTACTATATTTTTGGCCTAAAAATCAGTAGTTCTAAATCTAATCGTATGCTTCTAAATAAAAAAAATCTTAATGATAATACTAATTTGACTACTAATGAAATAATTGGGAAGCACGTTTCCTCTTTGAAGTACATAGGGATTGACCTATGTGAAAATATTGACCTAACTTTAAACACAAACTATAAAAACATTATAAACACATTAAAATTTTCACAGAGAAATGGAATAAATTACATCTAAAATTTGAAGATAGATTACAATTAATTAAAATGAACTTATTGCCAAAAATAAATTACATAGCTCTTTCTATCTCTATATTACCCAGTAAAAATATTTTAAAAGAAATAAACAAAACTCTATTAAAATGTTTATGGTACCCTAAAAAGCATAGGATAGCTCTAACTAATCATATTAGACCATGGGAACTTGCAGGAATAAATTTCCCAAATTTAGAATCTTACATTAAAGCCTCTAACCTCAAAACAATATTAAATTGGATAGACCCCAAATATTCTTCAGCTTGGAAATCGTTACATGCAAGTATTATCTTAAATGAAAATAAACTAATAAAAAATTACAATTAACCAAATTAACTAACAAACTTTAGTGTGTACTCCGTATCAATATACAATATAATACTATTAAATTTACTAATCTAGATTATTTAAATCATATCTATAAGACCTTTAGATGTTTTGTAAATAACAATATTAACATTAAACTATGGATCCAGCTTCTATTCCCCTTTAAAACTACAAAAAAATGTTTTCGATAATATTAGCTTAGATACACTCAGCTGCTGGGAAAGAAAAAAATGTACATGCTGGTATCATTGCACAAATAACCTAGTTGCACTAGATGCACAAAATGTGATCGAAGAGTATGATCTACAATCATTAGACTGGCTAGTTCTCAAAGGTCTACTTACATTCACTCAAGATTTGTGCAGAACAATACAGAGTTCTTCCTATAGCTCATCACTCAAATTTATAATTCTTATGCATGAAACACTGCATGGTGAATTTAATTGGAAAAACTTAACCTCAAAAAATTATAAAATTGTTATTACTTATAAATCTACTCCTAATCAGAAATGTTGGGATTTTGTTATTAGAGATTGTACATTGTCCCTATCTCCTATGAATAAATAAAACATTTTACACTCTCTTCAATTAACCTTTAATTTACAAATATGGAAGATTTTTTCCTGGAAATTTTTGCATAGAGGTTTTTACACTCCTAATAAAATTGCTAAATGTAACTCCTCTGAACAGGTGATATGTTGGAGATACTCTCTAGAATGTAAGGCCGATTGGTCTCACATCTTTTATGATTGTTCTCACATTAAGAAATTTTGGAATGATATTGAAAACTTTCTCCAAACCATCTTTACTGATTCCTTTATATTATCAAAACCTTTAATTCTTCTGAATGTAAATTAATCTATTGTATTCAATAACAAAAATAAATATCTTCTTTGGACAATTCTAGCAGTAGCCAAAAAATGTATTACAAGAAGATGGAAGTCATCCTTCATTCCAACCTTACAAGACTTCATGACTCTTTTGGTTGAAGTAGCGTCAATGAAAATAAAAGTTAAAGAATCAAGAATATACCCAAGAAAATGGACTAACAACCCTTGGACAAAAGTTCTATCTCTTATTCAGTCATTGAATTCAGATATGTCTTCATCTAATTAGTCATATTGAAAGTATGAATGAATGAATATTGTACTCTACTTTACAGTTTATGTAACTTGTTGTTCCCTTTATTTTCCTTCTTTTTTTCTTTTTTTTTCCTTATACACTGCTTGAGGCCTTTGTAAAATTTGTACATAATTTTGTCATAATTTGTTGTTTAAATGATTGTTATTGAAAAATCAATAAAAAAAAAAAAAAAAAGAACTGCATCAGTGACTGAGGTTTAAGAAAGGCTGTACTATTAAAGACATGTCATGGAAAAAAAAATGTATGGAAGATGGTGGGTCACCTGACAAGCTGGTAGGACTACTGTGCTACTGGAAAGCACCTTATGATGTGACTGCTGTCTTATATAGGTATTATGGAGGAAGATTACTTAACCAGCAAGGATTGACACAGACCAATGATTGTGTCAGAGCCATGGCCTCAAATTAAATGCAAAGACGTGCATAATAATACCCCTTGGGAAATCAAATACCCCTGCAAATTACAATATTGATAGCAACCCCCCCAAGAGTGGACCCAGTGTTGAGAGATCTAGGTACTCAGATAGATAATAATCTGAACTTTGATCATGTGCCTATGGTGGAGAGCAAATCCTTCTACATGACATGGCATACAGATCTAAGGATGTCATACTACCAATATACTTGGCCCTCATCAGACCAATAATCAAGTACAATGCACCCTTTGGCAAGTGCCTCAACAGGCACTTGCAACAGTTGAAGTGTCCTCAGAGGTTTCTCACTAGAAAAATACAGGGTAATACCAACATGTCATATGCAAACCAATTAATAGCCATATCACTGTATTCAGTTTCCTACCAATTACTGAGGGGTGATCTATGCTTGACATACAAGGTAGTCTCTGACCCAGCCCTGATGGAAATGTTGCATATTCACAGAGCTAACTGCACCAGGGTTACTAGCTCCAAAGATCTAAACCTAATCTCTGACATAAATATATCATGCTGGAGAGAGAAATATGTGTCCCAGATACTGCCCCACTATGGAAAAGGCTACCTATTTGTGTGAAGCAGAGCCCTTCCCTGACCATCTTCAAGCACAGTATAGACTAATGGATGTAAAATCACAAGTTCCCTCCTGGGGTGGCACCCATGTCCCTTATGAGCAGAGTCAATTTATAAAAATAGTCAAAATCCTGTTTGCTGACCCTTGTTATCATTTGCCTAGGGAGAAATATTTGGGTAAAATCTGTGTAAAACTAGCTAGGTTTGTAAGGGCTCTGGAGCCATTAGCTTAGTAATCTCCTGTGAACCTATGAACCAATAACTAATGGGTGAATAAGGTCTTCATAGGTTCATAGGTCCATAGGTAGGTACTAGGCTATTGGCCCTACGGCCTATATAAGCCTAGACAAAAAGGTACCCTGGCTTTCGCCACCCAAGAAAATTATTTTCCTGTGGCCCTGTTGATCAGAGCCACAGAGATGATCCCTGGGGTGAATTTCCTATTTCTCATCCAACCATTAATATTTTTCTTGAAAAGTGTTAATGAGGAGCTTTGTTTGATATAGATAGGTAGTTTGTTCTAGAGTATGGGAAGTCTCTGGGACAGGAATCTATCCCTCCAGCATGTTCTATTTATTGTGTTGACAAGGTTTAGGTTCCTAGAGCATGTAGCTCGGAGGGATTGGGATTTCTTTAAGTGGAGCATGTCCAACAGCTCTGGGTTTGACATAGCTTTGTATGTTAGGCAGAATGGAGTAAAGCTGGAGTTTTTTGAGACAGTCTGCGTAGGGCATCTGTTTGAGGCCAGTAATCCTCTTTGTGAAGTATTTCTGCGGCCTTTCCAGTTGTTGTAGATGTCTTGTGAGGTTCATACCAAAAGGGGCGTTGTACTCTATAATTGTTCTAATGATTGACGAGTAGAGGGGAACAATGACCTCTTTTTTCCTGGATGAGAAACCTTTTGTGATGAGGTGTGCCACGTAGAAGGATTTCCTGACTACTGTGGCGATGTGATTATCAAAGGAGAGACTACTGTTCACTTGTGTCCCAAGGTCTCTTATCACACTTTCAGTGTTAAGTAGACTACCACCTATGTGGTAGCTCATGGGTACAGACTTTTTACCAAAGGGGATGACAATGCACTTTTTGGCATTGAGCTTGAGGCCATGGCTTTGACTCCAGGCATCTGTCTCAGTGAGGCCCTTTTGTAGGATCTCCACATTGTTAGGAGTTTTGATTATGGCTCCTAGTTTGCAGTCATCTGCGAACTTCATTAGCCAAAGACCTTTTGTGTTAGCCTGTAATTCAGAAAAGTAGATACCAAACAGGAGAGGACCCAGGACTGAACCCTGTGGTACTCCACTTGTCACTGGTCAGAAGTCGAATTTGGAGTCTGCTACTTTCCCAGTGTGGGTTCTGTCAGTGAGGCATTTGGTAACCCATCTTGTGACATAGGGATTTATACCTAGTTTAGTGAGTTTATCTATAATTCCAGAGTGGAGGATGGTGTCAAAAGCCTTGGTGAGATCTAGATAGGTTGTGTGAACCAGCTTACCCTCGTCTACAGCTTTTTTGACTTCTTCAAAGAAGCCTATCAGGTTTAGGAGACACAATCTGCCTTTTACAAACCCGAACTGGGTGGGGTCCAGAGTTTGGAGATTACCAATGTCTTTGTTTATAAGTTCCATGATGATACGTTCCATGGCCTTGCAGACCAGACTTGTTAGGCTAATGGGGCGATAGTTCCCTGGGTCCATGGTGGCGCTCCCTTTGTGGAATTGGATAACTGTCACTGTGTGCCATTCAGTGAGCACAAAGCCTGATGTGAGGCTATGATTGAACATGGTGCTTAGATGGGGTACCAGTTCATTCTGCATTTCATGTAGAACACAGCCTGGGATGTTGTCAGGTCCCATGGATGCTGTGTTCTTGGCTTTGGAGAGTGTTCATAGTTCATAGTTCATAGATTCATACTAAGCTAACTGCCCTTGCAAGCCATTTTAAGCCTAGCCAATTATCCCTTGTGAGACTCAAACCCTGCACTGTGTGTTTGTAAGGCAAACACCTTAACCATTAGGCCACCCTCCCAACCCAGGGTGTTTTTTACCTGTGCAGCCATGATTACAGGAACTTTGCATTCTTCCGGTATAGAGATGGGCCCTTTAGGGGGTGAGAGGTGGGTAAAGTTAGCACTGAACCTATCTACCAGGATGCTGGCAATATCAGTTGGTTCTGTATATTTAGTGCCATTGTGCTTTAACTCAGAGCAGATCGGAGTGTTGCCATTGAGATTCTTGACATATCTATAGAATGCTTTGTGGTTGTCTTTAGAATCAGTGGCAATTTTGTTTTCGTTACTAGCTTTGAAGGATTTTATGAGGGATCTCAGCTTCTTACTGAGGCTGACCAGGAAGTTCCTCCAATCATGGGATTTTACTCTTTTTTGCAACAGTTTCTTTCTTCCGTTGTAGAGTGTGTATATGGCAGGGGACCAGCAGATTGGCTTCCTTTTTTTGGAGGATAGCATCTTGGTTCTGTTAGGGATAGCACAATCCATGCACTCATGTAAGTGCTAATAAAGTGCATTTGTGTAGGATTCAGCAGTCATACCTCTATTGTCCGTCTGCATGGGTGTTGTGAAGTTTGCCACTTCTGTCTTAAGAAGGGTGAAGTTGGCTTTGGAGAAATTTATACAGTGGTTTCCCTAATGGAGGGTGGGATGTGGATGTCTAGGGTGATTAGCTTGTGGTCAGATCTGACCATTGAGGAATTGACCTCTGGTGTGGAACACCAGTCGCCCATGTTGGTAATGACCAGGTCTAGGATATTGCTGGCCCTGGTGGGGGTGTGGATAAGTTGATCCAAGGCGTTGGAATTTATAAATTCCAGGAAATGTTGAGCAAAAGAGTTGGTACATGAGTAGTTTTCCCAGTTAATGGTGGGGTAATTGAAATCGCCCATTATTAGGGTGTTGGGTTGTACCCTAATATTTTACAGTGTATCAAGAAATGAGGAGTGGGAATCCTAGGGCATGGTGGGTATCTGTAGCAAGTTACAATTTGGATTGTGGTTTTGCCCAGAGTTAGTTGCACTTGGATAATCTCGGATGCATTATGCTGAGCAACTAGCCTGGAGGTGTGGATATCCCTAATGAATATGGACATGCCTCTGCCTTTAGTGTTTCGGTCCAGGTTAGGTGGCCGAAAGGTGTGGTATGAATTATAGCCTGGTAATGCAGGGGTGCTCTCTGGAGCCTTGAACCAGGTCTCTGTCACTGCACAGATGTCAATGTTGTCCATTTTAAGGAGTGCCTCGAGTGAATGCATTTTGAGGTTTAGACTTCTAGCATTGAGTAGCATTACCCTCAGATTTTGCTTGCTTGTACCTGTTACGGTGGTGAATTTGTCACTTGAACCTTGACTAAGAAAGGCACTATAGGGGTGGCAAGAGCCTTAGCCAGTATCCGGAATCCCAAGGGTGACAGGTGCAGGCCATCTCTGGCAAAGCATTGCGGTCTGGCGATCATGTCATCCCAGGCAGACAGATACTGGATCCCCTTAGAATGACACCAGAAGCTTAGCCAATTGTTGAAGTCAATCATTTTGTCCTTGTACTGTGGTATCATTGTAGGTGATGGCAGGATGATACTCAGGGCTAGGGTCATACCTGCCTGGGCTACAAGATCGGAGAGCTCCTCCATGTTTCTTTTCATGTAGTCCAGGGAGGTACATCTCAGGTCATTCACACCAACATGGACAATGACAGAGTCATATTTGTACTTGTTGTGGTGTGGCCTGAGAGCGTGCGTTATGTGGCGGATCCTTGCACCCAACAGGCAGGTGACAGTAACTTTCTCCTTGTTTAGCCTGGTGAGTGGAACATCAGTGTGCCTGACTATAGAGTCACCTATGACTAGAGTGTTGGGTATGTTGTTATGTCTTATCGGTTGTGGTTCTGTGACACACTGAGTTTGTGGGCCATGTGTCATTTGGGTTGTGTTGGGGGGTGGAGGTTGCTTGCGTTTCTGCTTTGGAGGTCTCTGTTGATTGAGCAGATTTTTATTGAGAGCCTCTGCAAATCTAGGTGTGTGTTTTGTGTTTCTATGTGTGTGTTTTAGTGGTGTAGGTTTTGAGGGACTATGTGATGATTGTGGTGTGGTACAAGTGTTTACCTTCTCCTCTTGACTGTCTAGTCCAGTCTTGGGTGAAGAGAGCTTTGCTTCCAGTTTGGCTATATAAGTGCATCTCTCACAGGTTGTAGTGTTGGGTGGTAGGAGGAGAGGGTTGTCTGTGTACATGAGGCAATGGCTGCATTGCCCCAAGATGCCCAGATTCATCAAGTAGACAGGAGAAAACACCAGGAGCTGACCCTTAGACATGCCTGGATAGGTGCTTATTTATTAAGTACTAAAAACTGTTTTCTTCTAGACAAGTGAGGAAAGTTGAGTGCTGTAGTTATTTGTAGCTTATTTAGTACTTACAACAAGTTCTGAACAAGTGCTTAGCTCAAAGAAACAGATTTGAGTGCTAAAACTAAAAAACTGGCTAGTTCTAAGGGAAAATTTGAAGAGCAGACTTTATGGCGCCGGGAATACTTTAACCCTAACTAAGCGACGATACATAAAGTGTATTTTTTTTTAATATAACAATAGCAAATGAGCAAACTGATTTAAACAAATTAACAAATTAACCAATAAAAAGCTAAAAACTGAGCTCCGTTCCAGCAGTCTTCGATCACACAAGTTCTAACTGCACACTCCTGCCACTAGGATGCAGGGGAACCTTCTCCAAAAAAAGATGGTCTAGAATGGATTAGTGCTCAAGTTATACAAACAAAGCTAAATTCAGCAGGTCTGAATTTAGTCTGTGCTACAGCAAACAAGGCGTACCATTTTCAGAAAGAAACAGTTCACATAAGCCATGTTTCCTGCTGCAGTCCATGAAAATGTGCTGATGCATCAAAAATATGACAAGTTTTTGACAATTTCTTCTCAAACAATCAAGCCTGCTATTTGTGCAATTTTGTAAACAGTGAATGGTATGTATATCAGCATGCCGGATGTATTTCCTCATTTTACTGTACTGAGTCAACCCTATAGGTACTTTAAGTTTCACTGGTCACCTGTCTGTCTAATACATTCAGTCACAAGTAGTTGTTAGGCACACAGTAGTAGCCTAACCCAAATTCCAAATTGCCCTATAGTACTGTCTAATTAAGTGACTTGTTCAAGGTCAGACAGTAGGCAAATGAAGATGTAAACCTGGCACTCTTTGCCCAGGAAGCAGCTTGTTGGTAGGTCAGACCTTTGCACTAACTGTCAGACTAATTATACCACCCAAAATGGAACCTGAACTCACAATCCAATGCCTTATCCATTGGGCTACTGGACCACAGTAACCATGTCCTTCAGAATTTTATTGATGTCTGCTACTCTGAAAGAAAGATTTTTTTATTGCCTCCGTTTTTTTATTCGTTGGGTAAGAAAATCATCAATCATTACCGAGACAAAACTTACCATGTATAATGTTAGCTTCAGTTTTCTTTACTGAAAACTAAAATCCGATAGCACTGTCACATTCAGTGCTGTTTTATCACAACTCTCTAACTTCATCCTATCCTTTTACACACTCACCTGTTAATTTGGCCTCTGTTGTTGAGAAAATTAAAGAACAAGTGCTTAACAAAATTATATTGGAATATCTGGAAGCAGCATCAATGTACAACAGGAAGCTCATGCCAGACAAATATTATGGGATTTCTTGATTGGTTAACGAAAGCATTAGCTCAGAAAGTGATCATAGATGATGCAGGACACAGAGGGTCACACTAAATAAATTCCAGCTAAAGGGATGGTATCTAAGATGGCAATGGGAAAGATGATTTAAATGGTTTGTAAGTGACACTGCAGAAGGTATGGAAGAAAACATTTGTCTTTCTACTGATGACGTTAAGTTCCTAAATAAAACTGTAGAAATGAGGGGAAGAAACTCGTCGAAGCTGAATGAATGTTTTCAAATCTAGTAGCTTAAAATCAGTGCAGAAAATGTAAAATAAACATGCCTAGGTATAAAAATCACAGAAAAGGAAGACGCATCCTCAGGGAAGTAGTTCCAAGAATAAGTATGGAAAGAAATCTGGTGATAGTCATGGCAGAATAAGTCCTAATGCTAGTCATATCAGAAATCTTATAGTAAACAGATAAGAAAGCAATGAAAGAAGAGTACAGCTTGGTGTATATTCAGCTGATATTTCATTTTCGACATGCAAGCTGCCTAAGTATGGGACCAAACAAGATGGTACAATAGTGTAAGCCACTAATATTATTGATGTTCTTATCAACAGATTCTAGCCAAAATTCAGTTTTAATTACATACATTTTATTTTATTTTATTTTTTAAATGTTTGTTTTGGCTGCCAGGCTAGAGTGCTGATCAGATCTGACCAGTTGCAGACTTAGCCTGGGTTGCATACATAGTAGCAACAGTAAAGTAACTGTAAATGTATAACTAAATTATACAGTGTACTGACACAGCATAAAAAAATCACTGCGGTGGTGGTGCTGCGGTAGCGTTGTTGCCTCACAGTTAGACATTGCCCGTTCGATTCTCAGTTAGAGAGTCTTCTGTGTGGCGACATGCGTTAATGGGCATTCCTTCGTTGAAGGTTGTGCGTTAGGCCCGGCAAGCCAGCACGTAAAAATCTACTGCCAATCATTAACGGACCGGAGTTCCGCTGTGGAAACCCCTAACCGGGAAAAGCCGAAAGACACAACAACAACAACTGACACAGCATAAAAAAACAGGGCCTGATTCCAAAAGGTTTGTTCTTAGTGTAAGGGACAGAAATCTGGACCCTGGTGTAAGCTTTTTTATAGAAGCAGTTCTTTTGGAATCAAGTCAGACTTGCACTGAGAAAAATGTTTTTTGGAATCTGGCCCACATGCAGCAAAAATATACAGAGTTTCTACAAGGTTTACAAGGAAGTGACATCAGGAGTATAAAATACATAGTAGTGGAGTCACAGGTGATGTAAATGTGGTCCAGTCAAAAAAGAACAGGCACTGATTAAATTAGTGTGGTATTAATATTAGCAGTGAAGACAGATCATAAGAAATATTATGAGCTACAGTAGCATTACTAATGACAGGAAAAGTGGGTGTTAGAAAGAAAAGAGGGAATGGCAGTGACTAGGACTGTTTATATGTGTGTGTGTGTGTGTGTGTGTGTGTGTGTGTGTGTGTGTGTGTGTGTATGTATATATAGATATATATATATATATATATATATATATATATATATATATATATGGGTCTACTTGAAAACACCGACACGCCAAAACACCGACATGAGAACACCGAGACCGGAAGATCGACAACTGAGATAACCGACAGTTTAAAAGCACGAAACTTCACATGCCCGACAAACCACAATCCCGACAATCAACAAAACAAAACAAATACCTTTTCCGAAAAACACACACACAACACAAGCACACCAAAAACCTTACAAACCTACACTAAACCTTACATACACAACTATCTATGCACTAACCTTAACCCAAAGCCTAACCCTAAGGTCTGTCACTATCACACATTCACCTAACCCGCGCCCTAACCCTAACTCACTTAACCTGCCCCTAACCCTAATGTCTGTCACTATCACACACTTACCTTACCTTGCACCCTAACCCTAACCTCACTTAACCGGCCCCTAACCCTAAAGTCTGTCACTATCGCACACTTACCTTAACATGTCGGTGTTCTCAGCGACAGGCTTTTAAACTGTCAGTCATCTCAGTTGTTGATCTTCCAGTCTCGGTGTTCTCGTCGTCTGTGTTTTGGCGTGTCTGTGTTTTCAAGTAGACCCATATATATATATATATATATATATATATATATATATATATATATATAAAGTAACGTCTTTCGGCTTTTCCCAGTTAGGGGTCGCCACAGTGGAACTCTGGTTCACTAATGACTGGCAGTGGATTTTTGTGGTGCCAAGTTGCCAGCCCGACGCCCAACCTTCAAAGAAGCACACCCATTCACGCTTGCACCTACCTGCATCTCTTTAATGTCACTCGACCTTGGGGAGGACATGCAGACTCCACACAGAAGGCACTCTTGCCGAGAATCGAACGGGAGAACCTCTTGCTGTGAGGTGACAACGCTAACCGCTGCACCACCACAGCCTGGATATAGGGTCTATATTAGAAGAACGAATGCTTAAAATGTCGAACATGTCTTTGTCAACACGTATTTAGAGAACGTTCTAATAAGCGAAAGCTGTAAAGGTCTCAAAAGTTAAATTGGAAATATCACAGTTGGCTAACAGACGCAAAACAACGTGTGACATAACCACGTCCATATTCTTCATATTTTACTTGATTTATCGCAAATAAATGGTGTAAATTGAAAGACTAGGGAATATTTATGTAAGTAAATGTAAATAGGTGCTTTCTGGCTGTACGATAGATGCCATTATAGAAGTTTATTTGTAATTGTTTCATAATTACAATCACTTAACATAGTTATGAAAGGCAATTTACTAGGAAGTAGTTGTGCGATACATGTGCTACAGACTAAAACTAGTAACTGTGTGTTTTACAGAGATGGTTCACTAGGGTTTGTTTAATTTACATTGCTATGGCACGTTATGATTTCTTACGTTTCTGCAATTTCCTTCATTAATATAAACAGGTGTAGCATGGTATATAGGGTTTATATTAAAATTTACGTCTATTTTAAATTGATATTCACTGCGGCACTAGGGCAACAGTGTTGGCCAACTAAAATATTTTGATCATATACATTTCAACCATGTCAGTGTTCGCTTATTAGAACGTTCGCTAACTACGTGTCGACAAACACGTTTGACATTTTAAGCGTTCGTTCTTGTAATATATATATATATATATATATATATATATATATGTATGTATATATGGTTCCCCTTCACAAAGCAAACGTTCAGAAACTCGAAATGCATATGGCCGAAGCCATATGCTCGAATTTCTGAAGCTTGACTTCGTGAAAGGGAGCTGAAAAACAGAAAAACATAACACAACAAAGTGTTTCTGCAGGGGGGCAAGCCCCCCTGCACCCCCCACACCCCCTGCTACTTATTTATTCCAACTCCGAGATCGCACTACAGCGCAGAAAGGGAAAGCTCCTGTTCTGCGCTGTATGCCATTCCCCATTCACAGAGTCGAGCTTTCACAATTTCAAGCATATGGTCTCGACCATATGACTTTCGAGATTGTGGTCATTCGACTTTGTGAAGGGGAACCATATATATATATATATATATATATATATATATATATATATATATATATATTAAGGTGACTGTTCTTATTACAGTTTATTAGTTTCATATTGTAGTTGGTGGCTTGATTTCTGGGCTACTATAGGAAATTCTAATAAATCCACAAGAAATGCTAGCAGATTAGTAAGATAGATAGAAAAAGGCAATGTTATTAAAAAATAAAACAAGACATTTTTCCTTCTGTATTCCTAGACATTTAGTCACTGTTTGAAAGTATTTTGTGCAGTTCTTCAAGCTTCATCCTGTTAAAGATGCAGATAAGATAGAGGCTGCTCATTTAATCCACTCAAATGCATCTACAGCTAGCTGTTATCACTTACTGAAAGCAAAACATGATGCATAATCCAGTGCTGTAAAAAAATAACAAACTAAAATATTTAAAGTTATCTGTTGCAGTTGAGATCTCGTATCAGGCCTTCCATAACTGTCGCCTAACACTAGATATCTCATTGCAGCTTAGTGACACCTCCAGGTGTTTCTGCAGCTTACATGGTGGCAAACACAACTATTTTGATATTTCACTTCTGTCTAGGGCAGATAGATATTGAATATTATTTGAATACTATTTATTTGTACTATAATAATGTTCATATTTTTTCTAAATATTTTGACAATCAACTAACACAAACAGAACTGCTTAACCGTGTATGAAAGTTCACAGCCATATGATTAAAATGTCACTGGTTGTTTGTATGTTGCTTGAATGGCTACTGAGATATAAGCTATTTAGGCAGCTTTGAAAATTAATATTTACTGCTTTTATTGTGACTTATAAAATCCAATTTAAGACCTAAGTGTCAAATGAATTCTGGTACTGTAAATACTATTTTTGTGCTGAATAGTTCACCATTTGTAATTTTCTAGCATCACTTTTAGTTAAAAAAATGAGTATTTGATTTAACTGTGAGGCAATGACTTCATTTTTAAAGACTTAAGCCATGCCCATTGAAAGTTAGAGTACAAATTCAAAAGAGTTCAGTAGGAGGGATTAAGGTATAACATCCCACACCAAAGTGCAGTGTACTGTAGAAGATTTTAATAATCTGTTCACATCTTTACTGTGCTAGGATTTAGATAACAAATTATGCATAGACAGTGACAATATTCTAACAATTTACTGACATTTTTTTTGTTATCCTACACCACTGAATCTTGGATCTAGGTTTATATTAAGGATTTGCATGACAGATTTCAGGACTAATGTCCACAAACTGAAATCTGACAGGTAATGACATAAACTTGACATTGTCAGTAAACTCAGTAAAATGATATTTAAGAACAAATATAAACACAGACAGAAATCTGCAGCTTTAAAAGTTTATGACTCCAAAGTGGTGCTGAATTGTTTCTACTAAAGAGCAGAACACGTTCCACCTTACTGGACAAAAAGATACATTTCTTTTGAAAAAGCAAAGTAAAATATATAACACATTATACAACAGTAATATAACTGTGGACGTTGCAATGCTTTTTGCTGCAGCTATTTCAAAAAATTATATATATCAGACAGAATTGTTTTAATCATGTGGTGAGTGGATATCTAAATGTTTTGGTACCCTCGGGCCACCATTAATATGTTTTACTATGTTGATAGACAACATGGTGAACAGTGGTTACACCTACAGGATAAATCTAGGGCTGGATTCAATAAATCCTACATGGCCACAATGCGCATACAGTGCCTCACTGATTTGTATTCATTAAGCTGCTCTAGCACAAACACATCAGACATATTAATTACAGCATAAGCAGCTGAATTGTATGCTAATCAACCAATCCAAAATGGAGGAACTATTCAACAAGCTATAAAGCAATTGTGTACACTTAGTGTAGGTTTTTGCCTTGAGTTCCAATCCTACTGGTATACAGCCATGGAAACTAAACTAGAGGGAAAGAATGTTAGGGGCTGCTGCTGCTCTTCTGCATGTGTATGTGCAACAGGCTCAGATCTATGCTGCTGCTGCTGATAGACTTCGGCCAACAAGGAGAAGGGCGTTTAGACCCTATTTAACTTTTCATAGTCTGCATGAGATAGCAATGGTACAGCAGAATAGGGTGGATAAAGGCACACTCCAGGAATTCTGCAACCTCTACTGCCCTCATCTGAGAGCAAGGACAAAGCAAGGGGAATGAATACTGTGGAGACCAAGATATGTGTAGCACTAAGAATTTTAGCTATAAGAACCTTCCAGAGACCAACATGGGACATGCTTGGGGTGTCACAGGCATCAGCATCCAGGATCCTACATCAGTTCCTAAATGATATGCTACAGCATGCCAGAGGCTATATATATTTTCCCTATACTGCTGATGACAGAGTTACAGCTATGCAGGACTTCTACCCCATGGCACACTTCCGTGAAGTCTTGGGTGCATAGACTGCATGTACAATGAGACCAAAGCACCACTTTAGGAACAGGGAAGGGTCTACATAAGCAAAAAGGGCTTCTGCTGCAATAACTGTCAGGTCGTGTGTAATGCTATGGGAATCATCCTGAATGTGTGATACATCAGGGGGTCCTCTGCAGTGTAATCTCAGTACATGAGACAAAATTATCACTGCCTGTGCTACCCTACACAATATTATCCTGAGAAAACAGCTGCAACAGGAATAACAAATGGAAGGAGAACACATTCCACCACCACTGGCAAGGTCACTACAGTCACATGCAGGTGAGGACTCAGAGGGGGAACCAACAGCTGTTGTGGATGTAGGTAGATGTAGGCACGCAAAATATGCCCTTGCCTTGACCAGGAGGCAATGGATATAGCACACATACTGACCATCTAAGTGGTACAACTTTCATCCTGTGCACATACACACTATAAAATTGATGCCAGGCAATGCTCACAACCTTTACTTTCACATGTAATGTTTGCGTGCTGCTATCATCAGACAGAGTCAGCCCTGAATTACAACAGTTGTAAATGCATCAAAGTAAGTGTTGAACTTGAATCAAGACAATAAATATGTAAGAACACAAATGAATGTCAGATACCTGCATACTGGTACTTGAAAATATACCTAAGTAGAATGTGTGTAAGTTGTCCAGCAATGACATCAGTATGTTACAGGACTGACTTATGTCAATAACTTTTATGCCATTTATCAGCTAACATGCCTCATGCATCAAAAATGCACACAGTAGAAAAAGCAGTCCAAAGCCTAATTATCCCTACATTCTCACAAGTGGAGCAATAAGCCTCCCTGATGTAGCAATAATTTTAACGTAGTAATTACAACAGTAAAAATGCTGTAAGAAATCAGTAAAAGTTTCAAAATAGCTTCACCAGTACATATACTAAGCACTCAGTTAGGTATATACAGATAGAAACAAGCAATGAGTGTGTGTGAGTAAGAAAGACAGTCAGGCAGAAATGTAGCTAATTATCAAATGGCCACTGAGATAGAATGACCTGCAAGCCACATGAATGCCTCATGTACCTGTTATGTTTGTGTGTGTCTCTGTATTGTCACACAATGTAAAATGTATGTGTGAGTGTCTGCATGAACACAGCCAAGCTCTGTGCTAGCTCTACATCCCGTCACGTTGACAAGTGTGAGCCAGACATGGTAGAGTTATTAGCTCATTCTTGTTGCCCCTGACCACAAGAACTGGCTCTGCCAAGAGTTGGACTGGCAGTCCATGCCCATGGTCAGATGTGCATGTGCTACCTGTATGTGAGTGATGTCTGCTGGATGAGCTGGATGAGCTCTTCTCAAGACTAGGCCCAGGTCCATGACCCCATTGCCTACCACATCTGGGTGTGGACACATCAATCACTGATGGAGCAGTGGAAATAGTGCCACTATGGGATTGGAATCAGGCACAGCCACATTGGTTAACAGCAGATGATGTTGTGGACCTACTGCCACATGGATGGTGTCCTACTCCCAGCAGACATTCCATCATAGACACTGCCTGTTCCATCATGTCATTCATCCAATCCATTGAAATGACTACACAGCAGAGGCAGTCATGCATGTTAGCCTGTGACACATCTAGTACCCTAAGCATGCCTTTGGAGGCCCTAGTGGAATGTGCCTGAGCCTCCATGACAGCCCTAAATATACATCGAGTGGCATGTAATGACACACCAGGATCAGGTGGAGGATGGGCAACCTGCCTCCTCCAAGCACCCCTACTAAGCCTCCTGCATGGCATCTCACCCACAATTTGACTATGGCCAGAGTCCACTGGCACTGAAGCCACATTAACCACACTAACCTGATCAAGTGTGTCACCGTCAACCTGTCCACTATCTGAGGGCTCAGTGGAATGGGTATGCATCGGCATATTGACTGTGTCTGAAGGAAATCCAGGGGATAAGTGAGTCACAACCTCAGTATGAGATTCAACGTCTGCACCCTGAATGTGTCCCCATTGGGCCACCATCATCATCAGAGCCTACCAATACTCTGACAGCAGGTGGTAGAAGTCCTATGCTTCTACCGTCAGAATCACCTGTAATAATAAACAACAAACACAGGAATGAAATTACTACTACACTTAATATTAAACCAATATAGATGACAAAAAAGTAACACTAGTCACACAATCGCAGAAGGTACAGGAATACAGACACTCACTACACCCTCCTCACACATACAGATAATTACATATCTAAATAATACTTAGTAATAAGCAAATAAACATTTGCTTGCCATGCTCAGATGTTTCCATTCTTTGTAGGGAGGAATGGTCCTGAAAGAAATGAAGCAAGGAAAGAACAGCAATTAAGTATCACAATGGGAATAACACAGGGGCACAGTGACTACACACTCGCCTATATTTCTTGTAATAAATAGCTGACACTGAAACTAAAACTTGGCTGAGATGTCCACTCACACCTACGTGTACTGAACAACTCTCTTGTACAAATCTAATACTTATCAGTGGGTATAGATACAAAAAATATTACAGGAAGTACTAGCCAAATTATATATTTTATTCTATAAACAAATATAAATGTTGTCATATGTAAACTTACTTGAAAGCTGCTCCTGGGACACACTTGTCTTCCCAGACACATTAGCACCAACCTCAAGCACACAGTGCGCAGTCTCCACTGAGCAATCTGTTTCTCTGACAGTGGACAGGAACTCCTCATTTGGTGTCAGTGGTTGCTTGGTAGCAGGATCACCCTCTGTAGTCAGCTGCTCTTGGGCAACTGTAATTGCCCTCCTTTGGGGTGATGAAATCATATCAGTGGCCTGATGCTGTACCTGATCATAATTTTGGCTGCAGCCACCAACTGCATTGACATCGATGACAGATTGGTTCCAAATCTCCTTTCTGGTAGCCATATCTCCATGGACTCTCTCAAGCAGAAATGCTCCATCCTGCCTCACAGTCCGTATTATGACCTCAGTTTACATGCCACTGAAAGGGATTTTTGTGGATTTGTAGGTATGGGTGCCATAATCCTATGTGACATAAAACAGAGAATAATAAAACAGATAAATATCACATAACTGATGTATTTTGTAAAAGTAATAATAAGTATGTGTACCCTTTTGTCAACATTAAGCACTTGAAACACACTTTTGATTTAGTACAACTGAATGTTAGGTGGTTGTCCCACCTCCCCCCACACAGAAGGGTTTGTATGAACCAAGGAATACCACATAAGTAACATATATATATATTTCCCACAGAAATATCAGGATGCCTACACATTTTCAACAGAAAAGCACTTGAAACACGCTTTCCTTTTTGGACCACAGAATGGCAATTGGCTCCCCCACCCCAAAACACCAAACAAATGAAGGTTTGCACAAATTAAGGAAACCAACAGAAGTAATGTATATATGCTTTCCAAACAATCACCAGGATGTATACACATTTAAAACAGAAAAGTAAATTTATGAATGCCAGTCACTTTTCACTGTGCCTACCACTCCTGTGGAGGTTTCCCTGGGACATCTCAGAAGCATAACACCAGTGTCAGTGACATGTAGATTACATTTCTCTCCAATAACATAGAACATTGAAAAATCAAATTTTAAAAATATAGTTGTGCTGAAAATATAGAACAAACAAATAAACTGGGTGGAAGAAACAAACAATCCAAAACAGAACAGGAGCCCAACAGTAGCCAGCAGAAAAAGATGTTAATACCAAAAAAACACTTTCTTTTAACGTAAAGTCAATTTCATAAAAACATTTCTCACGTTTTCATCACTTTAAGTAAAGTAACTTCTTCAGACACACAGACAAACAGCACTGCTGTTTGTCTGTGTGTTTGAAGAAGTTACTTTACTTAAAGTGATGAAAACGTGAGGAAAATTTTTATTAAAATGACTTTTCATTAAAGGAAAGTGTTTTTTGGGATTAACATCTTTTTCTGCTGGCTACTGTTGGGCTCCTGTTCTGTTTTGGATTGTGCTGAAAATATAACCTGTCTAGCTCATAAATGTAAATGCCTGAAAAAATGTCTATGCCAACATTGAAGTATAAAAGTGCATACAGATAAAAGTTCCATTTTCTTCTGGAAATATAAATACATTTGTAACCTTTTACAAAATCTAGAATGCACTTGAGTAATGCAAGGATGACTTAGCAAAATTATAAGCTCTCTCTGTGGAGAAATCACCTTCAAAGGAATACCAGTCATTTGTTTTGGACAAATGCACAAGTCTTACCTTCACGTTCCATAGCTAGATGGTTACCTTTTATAGTGTAGATTCAGCCCTCTGAGCACTATGAAAATGCAAATTAGGTCTGAGCTCATGAAACTCACTGAATACCAAACTTTTGACTTTGTGCAGCAGATATAACCATAGTGTAGGCTCTACACCATTGTTAGTTGTTAATGGCTTGCAACTTGAATGATTAGTGTGAGAGAGAGAGAAAATACAACAGCCGTTTAGACAACCTTCACTGCAGTGGGTGTGTCAGTTAGGATACACTCACAAAGTGTGGCATTAACTTTAGTGAGCATTTAATTGAAACAAAACATCACACATTTATCATTTGTGATCACTAATAGAAAAACTCTCCTGCCTTTGCTGAAAACTGTTGTTCACTGTCATGTATTTTTATCACAGATTTAAAGGAAAATGATTCAAAATGGACTATAGACTGCATGTTTGAGATTACAACAGAGATAAGGGAAGAATGAACACAATGCAAAGAAAAGACAGAGCTGCATTTGTGCACTCATGGCACTAAATATTTTAGCCACACATGTACAGCCAACTGAGAATCTATAACTGCATGTGTAGAAGAAAAATGAATTTCTTGTATGCACATGATTTGATTGCTGTTGGAAAGTTGTGTCTGTGGCAAAGAGAGATAACAAACTTCAACTGTGTGTTTTGTTATTGCTTAACATTTGTTTAATTTTTTAAACATTTTTTTCTCTCTTTTTAACATTTGCACAGTGTGCAGCTTAGCACAAACACTGTTAAATGTATAAAATGTAAAAATTAATGTCAGTTTCCTTAAGAAGGACAAACAAGCTTAGCAGTATTGTATGGCATTCAGCAACTTGGATGATAATGGCAGCAGAAATTATACCTGTGATGCAAATGTGTGTATAGCGCAAGGTGTTAAATACATGGCAGTACACAATAGATAAGATAGGTAAACAGCGGTTCAGGTTTCACAGAAATTATTTTTACTGAGAAAGGATCATAATGAGTATTAACAGAAAGAGTATTTATTCACTATTGCCTATTACATTTGTGCGTTGTTCACCTGTGCACAAACACGGTTCATTGCTTAAGGAAAAAAATGACAAATTTTATTTGTTTCACCTTCCTTTGTGCAAAAACATTAAGTGGCAATGTGGAGCCATCCGCACTCTGGACAATACTGAGTGCAGCTTTTCCTGTGGCACCAGGTGTAAATTCATGGCCAGAACCCTGCTGAACCAGGGTTCTAATCCAGCACACTCCACCCTTTATTAACGATGTCCCACTTTAATTTTTCATAAAAATTATAATAGGGTCTATATTACATGCACGACCGCTTAAATGTTCACATCTCTAAAGGTCAACCTTTAGAGATCGAGCAGTTAAGTGGTCGAATTTTTACAAAAATTAAAAAAAAAATGCACAACTCAAAAAAAAACTAAAGGCTTTAAGCAGGGGGCAAGCCCCCCCTGCATCCCCCATGTGAGGGGCTGTGCCCCCCACACCCCCTACTTTAATATACCAACTCCAAGATCACGCTACAGTGTAGGGAATGGGAAATTCCCCATTTCCGCACTGTAATTCACTAAAATGCGATCTTGGAGTTGGTATATTTAAGTAGCGGGGTTGTGGGGTGCAGGGGGGCTTGCTCCCCTGCTTAAACCCTTTCTTCATATTTGTTTTTTTTTTTAAATTTAACTTTTTACAATTTCGAATGTTTAAGTGTTCGATCTGTAAAGGTCGACCTTTACAGATTCGAACATTTAAGAGTTTGTTGTAGTAATATCGACCCTTGTAATATAAAGATAATTATACACAACAATAACTATGTATAGCAGGTTGATGGAGCATACACATAGTATCATATGTATTATAGGTATTATATGTGTAACTGGTGTAACATGACAGTTATGATTCTGCAATTATAAATGTATTTTCAGACCTGGGATGGACTTCATAGTTTACTGACAGTCATCTACACACCTCCCCTATCACAATCATAGCTGTAAAACAGAAAGTATTCTGTGGTCAGAACCAGAATTCAAAAATCTACTCTGAAAGTAATACAAGTATATGCATTTCCAGTATATTGCCACTCATTACTCCTGCACCACACATGAGAATGTATAAACCAGGACCTTGTTATGTCACACACATACATGGTTAATTGAAATATAGCACCAGTCACTCTTTAAGGTGTATATTGGTAAAGACCATGCTTGGCAAATACTTTTTCTATGGCAGTGAGGAAAAACAACTATGTGGAAATAAATGTATTCTCTTTTTTACATAGGTTTAACTCCCTCATTGTACAAATTACTTTTATCTGTGTGTAAGGCCCCACAAAATATGTGTCAAGTCATAAAATTGATCCACCAAATTCAGGTCTTAAAAGCCAAGCCATTAAACATATCAGTGTTGACCATTGCACAAACTGTTGTCAGATATAGAAGCACACATGGCATAAATTTATGCCAACTGTCACGTTATCCTTCCTATTTCATAAACTCCCTTCCTCTTTGTTTGGCAATGCTCTCCTTGTAAGATCATGCAAATGCGGTTGGCATGGTTGTACAGGTTTGCACACTAGCTGTAAAATATAATATCACGAACTGGCAGGAAAACACTTTTACTGTTGTTGGAGGACCTGTGCGGACATGGCACGATCTGGGAAGGATGATGCCCAATTTAGTGCTCAAATGTGTGGTGTGGAGGAGTCAGAAATATTTATTGCACTCCTCATAAAGGGCTACAGCTGCCAGGGGGACTATACTAGGGGTCTCAATATAAAGCTGAAGCTTGGAACAGTCTAGCCAAGGCGACTGGCATACCACACACTGGGGAGCAATGCCGGCACCATTATAATGACCTGAAATGGAGCAAGCAGGCACAACTCAACCAGTAGTTGGAAGAGTTTAGGACTGTTGATATCCCACAGTTGTATAAGTTTACAGATAAAGCAACTTTAAATGATATGGAAAGCTTGAGATAGCCAATTCTGGTATGTGTAATGTTTTCACAATGTTGTCTCTTTTTCTCTCCTTCTTTTATTTTACAGCTGCTCAGGAAATTTAATCGGACAGGGAGGTGCATACTGAAAGATTAGAAAGACTCAAAGAGGCAAGGGGTATGTATGTAGCAGAAATGAACATGATTGTATTACATTTATTGCTCTTTTATACATTCCTAGCAACTTAAGAATGCAGATCTTAACTGTAAAAACAAGCATGCATGTTTTTTTCTGTAGTTCTTGGAAATTGTATTAGGCAATTGTAACAGTGTATTCAGACTTGGTGGCTTCAATTCCTACAAGTAAGAATTACATTCAAATTACAAAAATATCATTTTTTAACTTTAATTCCAGCAAAACTGGCTTAAATGCCATGTTGTTAACTTAATCTGTATTATCTTTAAAACCATATATGCAATATCTGCATATTGCAAGGATTATTTATCACAATTCAAAATGCTTTTTTGGATTTGGAAAGCTGTATATCTGCTATAATAATAAAAGCATACTTATTGTAATGCAGAATTTGAATGTGAGATATAATGGTTCTAATCATCTGTTTTCTTTTTTTGCCTCACCTCACACCTTCTCTCTTTTTTATATGTGAACATACAACTCTGATGTCATACTTTCTTGCCAGCAAACAAAATGATTTTCAGTGCAGGAAGGTGGGACAGCCACTGTGGCTTAGCCTGTCAACCCTCCACCAGCTACCACACCAACACCCAGCACATCTGGGGCACAACATGGCAGTACGTCTTCAGCAGCCCCTGCACTACCTGGCCTATCCACATCAGGTAGCATTTCCTCGGCTGCTAGTGCATTGCTATCTTCCAGTAGTATTGGTGGAGGTAGGGATTACATCACCCAGCAGATGCTGCCAGGGATGGTGTATGAGGAACTAGAAACTGGCATTGATGCCTTCCTCAGATGTCTGGAGAAGTTGCTCCTTGCAATGCAAAAAAGGCCCCCATCAAGCAATCTCACAGGGAGCTGAGGAAGCTGACAGTAACGACAGCTCTGAGGCTGAGAACTAGATTCTCATTATTCCCATGCTTGACAGGCATGTGCTTACGATGTCCCCTAGCTATCCCCAGTCATGGTGTCCCCCAACCTTTTGTGTCCATCACCATTCCTGTGTCTGTCTGCACCTGCTTCCTCACTTACCCTAACTATTTGATCCTGATATTTGTATGTCCCTTTCCCAACGTTCCTTTCTTTTTGAAATCCCCCCAAAATTGGCACCTGTCCCACAAAAAAAAAAAAAAAGATTCCCATACATAACTCTCCACTTCACTTTCCACTTTTTGACCCACTTGATTTGGTCCAATTGGGTGTACAAGATTATTGCATTGTTGTCACACATCTTTTTTGTGGTGACAGTCCAAATTTATTCAATTTTTTATCCATGTTTATATTACACTGTTAAAGAAGTGGATAGCTATGTTATTTTTTCCTAATTCTCTCCTGTAAATTCCTTTATTGCTTCCCCTTTGTTCTTCCCCCTGCTTGCCCCACCTGTAACCACTTTCTATCTACCCTATTTTCACACATTTAATCTGGTGAAAAATAGAATCACACACCACACACATGGTCAGAAATGCCCCATAATAAACCCATCACTTTTTGTCCTCTGCATTTGTGCAAAGTTTGGCATCATGCAACAATGTCGAGTGGAGGTAAATGGCTCTTCATTTCCTACTGCAAAACCTGGTGAGTTTTTGCCATCGTCCCACTAGTCCAGTTATCTCAATGCAATGTTGCTTAGCCTGTTTGTGTGAAGGAAGGCGAACCAACAGAAATATTAGCATTTTCCCATTTATGCAGAGAACCACTTTTGCTCATCATTTAACTCCATTCAAATGGGGAAGGTAATATCAACAGTTCTTGATGTCATAAACGTTATGACATAACAGTTACAACAGAAACTACAGTATGAACAGCATAGCATCCATCAGCTGTTTCTCTCATAGCATATATTCTTAACTAATTCTTAAGTTCAAGCTGTATTCATTAAATGGGAATCTTGCATCTGCTAACACTTTGCCATCATTTGCACAATTTAGTTTCTTGAAGATGCCCTATGTAAACCGGTGTTTGGCATGTCTTACTATGGTTATTGTCCAGTTATCCTCCATTCCATCAAAACATATTCTTAAACAGAAAAGAAGGGAAAGCAAGGGCTGTGTTTTCCATGGAAGACATACTTAGTCAAACTCATGTGTTTCCAGCAGCAATGTACTTATAAATGATATTTTAGTAACTGGTCCACTGTCACATACACTATAAAAATAAAGAGCACAACTGCACTGTTACATTTCTGATGGGTTTATACTGACGCCGGACATTGGTCATTACTGATCAAAATACATTGATATTGTTGGAAAAATCTAGTACTGTGGACATAATTTATCAGAATATGAACACACATGCATCAACACTTGCAGTACTGCTATTTCCAAAGTGTGTGTGTGTGTGTGTGTGTGTGTGTGTGTGTGTGTGTGTGTGTGTGTGTGTGTGTGTGTGTGTGTGTGTGTGCATGCCTCCTGTGTGTGTGTGCATAGTCAGAAAAGCTTGAGACTATGTTGTAATTTACAGTGTTACTTGACTACACAACAATTTCATAAAACCCTGAAAAAAACTTATTCTCACCGTACATGGATTATGTCATCTGCTATAAAGTGTTCTCTGACAATACAAAAGTTGTACTGTGTTCTCTAGCTTGTGTATGTAGGTAGGTAGGGGTTCCAGTCTCACTGCAGTCAACTTATGTGTGTTCAGTTAACTCTCATTCTGGAGGTCATTTTTGAGCAGCATGTGAGATGCTCCTACCAACATCTTCTTCTCACCATACACCGATGATGTCATCTGCTATGAAGTGTACTCTGACAATATAAATGTCAGACTTGTGCTGTGGCACTAGTGTTAAGTACTGTTTTCTCTAGCTTGTGTAAATAGGTAAGTAGGGGGTTTAATCTCAATGCAGTCAGCTTGTGTGTGTGTGTGTGTGTGTGTGTGTGTGTGTGTGTGTGTGTGTGTGTGTGTGTGTGTGTGTGTGTTGAAGATCATTTTTGAGCAGCATTTGAGACACTCCTACCAGCATCATCTTCTCACCATACACTGATGATGTCATCTGCTATAAAGTGTACTCTGACAATATAAATGTCAGACTAGTGCTGCGATGTTAGTGTTAAGTACTGTGTTTTCTAATTTCTGTAACTAGCTAGGTAAGGGTTCTAATCTCACAGCAGTCAACTTGTGTGTGTGTGTGTGTGTGTGTGTGTGTGTGTGTGTGTATGTTCATTCAACTATCTGAATGAAGATAAGTTTAGAACAGCATTTGAGACCACAGCTATGTCAGTCACTCCTACATTCATTTTCTTCTCAACATGCAATGATGATGTGATCCCCTATAAAGTGCACTCTGACAGAACAGTGAGAAATCTTTGCTGCCATGAGCATTAACTACTGTGTTCTCTAGCTTGTGTAGCTAGTTTGGGGTTCTAATCTCACAGGAGACAACTTGCGTGTAGAGACAATTTTACAATAAGATGTGACTCCACGTGTATGTCACACACTCCTCCCAACATCTTCTTCTTAGCATACAGTGATGCTGTCATCCTCTATAAATTGCACTGTGACAATGTTAAAGTCAGGCGTCTGTGGTGGGCTAGTGTTGCATTGTATACAATCCAATTTATATACCTACACAGGCTTAATGTTCAAATCTGACCTCACTCAACTGCTGTGTGTGTGGTTGGTGGTATATTACAATCATTACATGATCTTTTGAATCTCTTTTCATTTGACTCCCACTCAGGAGAACCTTTAACAGAGCTCCATGAATCCAACACCCCCCTTTTTCCTCTGTCCACATAATATCCTTTCTGTAGATTGCTTGAGGAAGTCATTATTTCAAAGATGCATACACACATCATGAAGCACAGCCCTTCCATGACCCTCTGCAAACCTTCTGCAGACCACTGGATATGTGATTGCTAATTATGTCATGTGGCTCTGCATGTCACATATGGACACTGGCAGTATGTAATACAATCAAATACATCCACACAGGTGCATGTACCCCTACTATCTTACATCATATAGATATAGCAATTTTGGTCTAAAGGCCATAATAATGGCTATGATTTTATTTGATGTTGGATATTAGCCAAGTAATGTCCTATGACTATCTGAGATTGCACATGTCAATGTTATTGTCATCCACATGTGTTGTGTTGAGGTGTGGATGTATGGTAACCCTACAACAGTGTATTACAATCCATGATTTGAAGAAATGTATTGAAGGTCACTGCTGACATTTGATTGCATGTTTCTTCCATAACAGCTGTAGTAATATGCCTCCTGAAGACTGTTGACATGTGATGATCCCATGTACATTCTTGCCTTAGTATGGCATTGTACTGGAGTGTATTAGCATTTTACAAATTTCTCATTCAAATGTCACAGTGACACTTGCAGTATGGCACGTGTGCATGTGTATTCTTAACCGTCAGGAAATGCTATGTGACATACAGCAATATTATACCATGCTCATTACATGGGCTCATACACCTTGTTTCATCCATTTGTTGTAATGTTGTAACATACATAAACATATAACAAGTTCAGATTCACTTGCAGTCTAGGGGAATTTGGATGCAAAACTGTGTTGCTATTCACAAGGATTATTCAGGTGTTAAATCTGGTAGACTTCATTGAGAAGGTCACCATGGCCATGGATGAGGGAAAGAATGTGCATCCTGCATAACTCGACCTGTCCAAGGCCTTTGACACAATTCCATACTCAGGTATTACCGAGAAACTGTCTTGACTAGCCATAAACCACTTCATCACCAAGTGGGTAACCCAATGGATCACCAGCAGGACACATACTGTCAAAGTGTTGGAAATCACCTCAAGCAAGAGGGTAGTGACCAGTGTAGTACTGCAGGGTTCTGTACTAGGCCTTTTCCTGTTTGTTATTTAATTCACAGAAGCCAAGGAAAACTTATACAGCTTTTGTCCAACCAGCTTTGTGGATGACTGCAAATTGTGGGCAAGCCATGAATCCAGTAATGGTATCGATATACTGCAGAAAGTATTAACACACATAAATGATTGGTGCCAGAACCCTAGAAATATACTAAATAATCAAAAAAGTATAATTATTCGCTTTTGTAAAGCAAATAGCCTAGCTAATTACAATATAGACGGCACGCAATGATGTGTAGGCCCAGTGGTACATGAGCTGGGTACTCAGGTAGATAGTAATTGGAAGTTTGACCACCATGTGTCCACAGTGGTGACGAATCTCTTATATGCGGCACAATTCATAAGTATGGGCATGTCATCCAGATCAAAGGACATTACAGTTCCATTGTACTTGGTCCTTATCACAACAATAATTATGAACAATGCATCCTTTTGCATGTAACTCACCAGACATCTTCAACAGCTGGAGCAACACCTGAGATTTTGCACAAGTAAGATGCACAGTGTTAAAATACAAATCCTATGTGGAAAGATTGAAACCCATATCACTGTATTCTATCCCCTACAGACTACTAAGGGATGATTTGTGTCTGACTTACAAGGCAGTCTACAATCCAGCCCTGATGGATATGTTACACATTAGTAAAGCAAATTGCACAAGGTCACTCATTCCAAGGATGTTAACCTAGCCTCTGACATAATGAATCATGTTGGAGAGATAGAAACATCTCTCAGACACTTCCTCTTTTCTGGCTCAAGCTTCCCATTCGCATAAAGCAAAGGCCTTCCATAACCCTATTCAAATGCAGCCTGCATCAATGGATGGTTAATGGTAATTGTACTCCTGGTGTTGTACCCATGTCCCTCTTGAATAAAGGTAGTTGGTCTTAGATAACATAGCATAGGCTAATACCTGTGAGAACTTTGTTCACATAGCTATTTAGAATTGTGAAACTCATGTTAAACATGGCTAGGCTGTTATGTCATCTTAGAACATCAGCTTAGTACTCTCATATGAACCTGTGAGCCTGTGAAGTCCAATTGTATCCTAGGCACAGCTGCAGTGCGACTGTACAGTATCATAGATGGAACAATATATCACATCAGTATTACCACTTTATAGTTTGCATGAACACACATACATGCATGTCAGGATTTCATGCCAATATAACATTTTCACTGGCAATGTCAGGGGGAAGTGATTGTGTGGCACATGGCTTCAGGTTTGACAAGTGTCCATAGAGTGTGCTGTATGCATTGTATGCTATGTGAACAAAATATCACAATGACAGCTTCCTCGCTCATTGACTGATGTCAATGTATCAACTATGGCCATGTGCACTGCTGTAGTTTCTGTGCACATGGCCATAGTTGATACATTGACATCAGTCTCACATACTGCTGTACCATTCATTATAACACACCACTTTTTAATTCACACATCAATTGCAGATGCTTCAGACAATATCCATTGCTATTACATGTGGCACATGCATGCAATACCCAGCTATGTGTAGGGAATCCACTCTTAATAGTGTGTGTTTTGTAAATGTTGTTATCCTTATGGTCAATACAGATGTTAGCCAGGGATGCTGTAGTCAAGTGTATTACATTTGGAATGGTGAGTTTGCACACATCTTGTTGCCCATAGAGAACTATTCCTTGGTATGCATACATATTAGGAATTGACAGTACAGACTTCTCTTCTAGGTGTTGTACAAGATGCATGTGTGATATGACTTTCTGTGTTGCACCCAGTAAATACAGTGATTATTGACAACATTGATGGCACATGTGGTTTGTGTTTTATGTGTCATGCAAACCTCTCAAATGGCCTGGATTGCCCCTGATGACAACTCCAGGTTTAACATTTAACCCTTCCAATGACAAATAATTTTTTGGAAAAGGGGTGGTGAATTCCCATAGAATATTGGCAGTCATTATAATTGTATACACGTGTTTCTGCAGAACATGTGTAATAACCTGAACTCACATATTCAGACAATGGTACACATTAATGTTGATAATATTTTAAAATTGTTTCTGATTGTGCCTGGTTCTGTCAGCAGTTGTCCATGAATCTGTTGCTATGTCCCCATGATTGGTTGTGAGGAATGCAAACATTTCAGTCAGTCATATTCAAGCAAGTCATTTTGCCGATCTTCACAACATGCACCCCTGATTATTTATACCATCCTTGCTGAATGTTCTCACCATTGAGCATGCCAGTGATGTTTATATCACAACCATTCATCTCCATTGTCATGTAACCTTGTGTGACAGTCACATATATACTACCATATGTGATGATATACATATAGTCGCACAGGAGCAGTACGTACTGTGCTATCTACATATGTGTTTAATATTATGCTGCCAACTTGTCTTGGAAGTGTACATACATTGACACGCCCTATCTTGGGTACATTGCTGTATTTTACATGCCCTCTTCCTCTCTTCATTCCTGTCATTCATGCCTGTGGCCATTTTAATCAGCATGCTTTCTCTGCTTAGTGCATTTATGTTTCATTGCATTTTCCTTTCTGTTCACCCCACCATCTATTAGTTCAGTCTGCAGATACTTGATGCAGTGTACATTGCACTGAGTGCATTTTACTATAATGTAATACTGCAGTTAGTACAGTATTTTCACCCCAGTAGTTATTGCAGCTGTCCTTGCAATTTCACAGAGCAGGTTTGCCCATAGGCAAACTTGTATGTATGTTTCTTCTGCATCTGTACGGCTCTGTATGGTTTCCTGGCAACACTGATGTTGGCCACAAAACATCGCGTGTATTCATGTGAGCAGAATGCACAGCATACATATGCAATTAGCACTACTGTTCATCATGCAAACTGGTAAACTCCATGTAGGCATTCATGTGAAACCTACACAGAGTTTCTTAAATCCCCAGGCTAATGTTAATTCCCATTTCATTTCCAAGCAAAATAAGTTTTAGAACTGATAACATTTATCTCTGTGCAAGTTTTCAAGTTGATTCAAGGAACAGTAGTTCAGATTTCAAGTGTAATATTGACCCCACTGGCCAAAAATGCAGCATTAGAAGATGAAAATTTATTAGTTGATTAAACATTTTTGTCTCACATATTCAAAGGACTTCATCAAAATTAAAGTGATTACAGTAGTCTTTCATTTATAAAAAATGACACATCACAAGGCACATCATATGACTTATCTAAAACACATTTACTAAAAGTTAAGTATAAAATATACACTCAGTAAAATGTTACAAATAAATAAAATAGAAATCTGAGAAAATGATTTTCATTTTTTTGCAAGTCTTCTAATCAAATTCATAATAAATATATGAATACTAACACTATTTTGTTAGTTTTCTTGATAAAAGGCATGTTGAACCAGTGATGTTCCATTTCATGAATGTTGAACATCCCAAGATTGGTATTTTGCACGACATCTATATATTACACAAATACTCATTCCTACCTCCTTTTATACCTAGAATTTTAGTTACTGGCTAGGTAATTGAGGGCATATCCTTATTTTTAGACAGCATATTTAACGCAGTTGTTCAAAATAGGCCAAGTTATATCAATGATTCTTGGGGGGTTTTAAATCAATTATGTAAATATAGCATGAAAGATGAAAAGATTTCTGTTCATGTTAGATATTAAATTGCTAAATACTTGTATACTTATTGGTACAAGTACTGTGGTGGTGCTGCGGTAGTGTTGTCGCCTCACAGTAAGATGCTGTCCGGTTTGATTCTCAGCTAGAGCGTCTTCTGCGTGGAGACATGCATGAATGGGCGTACCTTCGTTGAAGGTTGTGTGTCAGGGGTGGTAACTCGGCATGTAAAAATCAACTACCAATCATTAGCGGACCGGAGTTCCGCTGTGGTGACCCCTAACTAGGAAAAGCCGAAAGACACAACAACAACAACTGAATTTTTAAAAATGTATTTAACTGACCATATGTCTTTCATGACCACTAATATCAGCACAGTATGTTTAGTAACGTTGTTGAATTAATGATGAGGACATTTTTTTAATAATGTCTTCTATCAATAAATTAAAGGAGCTGCAATGGGAGCCACGGCAGCTCCCTCTTTTGCAAAAATAATTTTTGATTGGTAGGATAGACACATATTAAAAAAAGAACTACTATTACTTAATGCATTCTTTTTCAAAAGGTTTACTGATGACTGTTTTTCATTGTGAAAAGCACAGATGCAGATTGCACAGACTTTGTTGATAGACCACATAATTTTTTAAGTTTACAATAGGAAGTAAGGGTTCTACATTAATTTTTGTATATCACTGTGACCTCTGATGTTTTACCAAGAATTACTAGTTGCAGCATTTACAAAAAAATACATTTGTAAGTAACTTTGTATTTTATTAGTAACCACCCACTTCATGTTAAAAAAGTATTGTGTGTGTCTAGATGATTAGAATTTCCAGATTGACAAAAAGTGATTAAATGTTTTTGAATAATATTTATGATAATATTAGACTATTCAAAGATAGGGGTTATAATAAAGTTTAGTTAGAGAAATTTGCTCAGCAAATAGGTGCAAAGAAAACTGAAAAAAGTCTACCAATTTTGACTAATGCTATTAGTCTGTCCAGCTGGAACAATAGCTGTATGTTTACCAGCACTTTTGTTTTGCAAATGTCAGTTGATAGTGCAAGTATTAAAGTATCATTACAGAAAACTGGAAAGTTATTTAAATAATACAGATTTAGCATCTGTCACTAATGAAGTTCCATCGTCCGTTTTTAAGAAATTTGTTACTTTGATGAAAATGATGCAGTCAGATAATAACCCAGAAAAATGTGTGAGTACCGATAAAAAAGTTTTTATAAGTGCGGTCAGTGCTATGCTTGCAATTATACATCTGAGGGACCTTTCATGAATCATATATATATATATATATATATATATATATATATATATATATATATGGGTATGTGTCACTTCAACTAAAACCCATTTCACTTAAGCTCATTTCACTGAGACCAAATCACCTAAAGTTCATTTCACCTAAAACTCATTTCACTGCCAAGTAATACTCTAACTCAATTGAAAGGTATATGTCCTTTTCCCCACTATAGTGTGATCCTGGTGTTAGTATATATATTAAGGGGGTGTGGGGGGAGCAGCCCCCCAACAAAACCAGACAACATAAAACCAAAATAAGTGTAGGGTATATATATATATATATATATATATATATATATATATATAGCAACATATTCTGTCTGTGCTTTCTTCATAGGTTCATAGGTTGGTACTAGGCTAATGGCCCTAGGGCCTATACAAGCCTAGCCATAACAATTCCCTGGCTATTTCTTCCCACACTATTTACTTCCTGGACCCCTGTCTAGCAGGGCGACTGCCATGATCCCTGGGGTGAATTTCCTTTCTCTCATCCAGTTGTCAAGGTTCCTTTTGAAGAGGGCCAAAGAGGTGCTCTGCTTGACATGTATGAGCAGTCTATTCCAGAGTCTGGGGAGTCTATGAGTCAGGAACCTATCCCTCCAACATGTTTTGTTTATTGTGATGACAAGGTTTAGATCCCTGGAGCATGTGGCTCTGAGGGATTGGAATTTCTTTAAGTGTAGCATGTCCAACAACTTTGGGTTTGACATGGCCTTGTATGTTAAGCAGAGATCGCCTCTGAGTAGACAACATGCGCCAGAGTATAGCTGGAGTTTTTAAGGCGGTCAACATAGGGCATCTGCTTTAGGCCTGTGATTCTTTTAGTGAGGTATTTCTGCGGCCTTTCCAGTTGTTGCAGGTGTCTTGAGAGGTACATACCAAATGGGGTGTTGTATTCTATAATGGGTCTAAAGAGTGATAAGTACAGTGGGACAGTGACCTTTTTTTTTCTGGATGAAAAGCCCTTAGTGATGAGGTGTGCCACATAGAAGGATTTCCTGACTGTTGTGGTGATGTGGTTATCGAAGGTGAGACCACTGTCCACCTGCGTCCCTAAGTCTCTTATCACACTTTTGGTGTTTAGTGTACTACCACCTATGTGGTAATTCATGGGTACATGTTTTTCCCAAAGAGGATAACTATGCATTTCTTGGCATTGAGCTTGAGCCCATGGCTCTGGCACCAAGCATCTGTTTCTGTAAGGCCCTTTTGTAGAGTATCCACATCATTTGGAGATTCAATAAAGTATCCCAGTTAGCAGTCATCTGCAAACTTTGTTAGCCAGAGTCCCTTAGTATTGGCTTGTACTTCAGAGAAGTAGATGCCAAACAAGAGTGGTCCCAGGACTGAACCCTGAGGTACTCCACTTGTCACTTGCCTTGAGCTAGATTTGGTATTAGCTACTTTTACAGTGTGGGTTCTGTCAGTAAGCCAGGTGGCAACCCATCGAGTGACGTAGGGATTAATGCCCAGCTTGGGAAGTTTATCTATGATTCCAGAGTGGGGGATGGTATCAAAGGCCTTGGTGATGTCCAGATAGGCTGTGTGGACCACCTTACCCTCGTCCATGACTCTGGAGACTGACTCGAAGAAGTCAATCAGGTTCAGGAGACAAGATCGGCCCTTCACAAACACAAACTGGGTGGGGTCCAGTGTTTAAAGGTTCCCAATGTCTTTGTTTATAAGTTCCATGATAATACGTTCCATGGCCTTGCAGATCAGGCTCGTCAGATGATGGGGTGGTAGTTTCCGGGATCCAAGGTGGATCCCCCCTTGTGGAGTGGGATAACTGTAGCTGTGTGCCTCTGAGTGGGCATGAAGCTTGAGGTGAGGCTATGATTAAATGTGACACTTAGGTGAGGTGCCAGTTCATTTTGTAGTTCATGTAGTACACAGCCCGGGATGTTGTCTGGTCCCATGGATGTTGTATTCTTAGCTTTGGAGAGTGCGTTTTTTACCTGTGTGGCCGTTATTACCGGAATTTGGCAATCTTCTGGTATTGAGATGGGCCATTTAGGGGGTGAGAGGGGGTGAAGTTGTCACTGAATCAATCTGCCAGGATATTGACAATATCCTTGGGATCAGTATATTTAATGCCATTCTGTTGTAGCTCAGAGCAGATCTGAGCATTGCCATTTAGATTCTTGACATAGTTATAGAATGCCTTGTGGTTGTCTTTGGAGTCTTTGGCAATTTTATTTTCATAACTAGCTTTGGAGGATTTTATGAGAGATCTCAGCTTTTTACTGAGGCTGGTAAGGGAGTTTTTTGCATCCTGGGATTTTTCTGTACTGGAATGACTAAGGGCGCATTTATGCTATTAAACAAAATAAATAAATAAATAAACAAATAAATAAATAAATAATGAAAATAATTCTCTGTTTAGACCTATAAAAAGATGTCTAGTTTGGAAGAATTTTTATTTTAGTGTTCCTGATAGCCAACCAATGGAGTATAGAAGCAGTTTCTTAAGAACTTCAAAACTTCCAGTTGAGAAAGATGGTCGTGGATTCCTTTTAAAATACAACTTTATTTCTTCAACATGTAGCAAGCAGAGGAGTGCAGTGAAATTCAGCAGTTCAGTTCTTAAAAAGTAATTTAGCAATTAGCAAAACCTACAAGTGTGATCAGTCCATTTCTTTTCCATTGAGCACTTTCATTCGTTAAACTATACATAACCAAACTTTATCAGAATGGTTTTAAGTAAAGTACTGTAATTTCTTACATTTATATTGTCTGAGAATGTAAATGGGGTGGGGGTGGGTATGTACTTTGAAGGAATGTGTTGGGTTGACACCACCTATCTAATCCATCTCAGCATACTTTTAATGCTATTGTGGCCATTAAGCCCTGGATCTTTGTCTGTGTGGAGCAAACTTTGCCATTTTAACTCTTTAATGTCCAATATTGGATTGGGATCTCCAAAAAGGAAGATTACCTGTTCAACGACAGCAAATCTGTACTATCTGTGTGTGAGCCAGGCTCTGCTATATTTGGCTAGAGCATTTTTCTCGTCTTGTGACCGTATGGCCTGAAAGTTTTCCCTGATCCTGTCCTTAAGTTTTCTTGTTGTTTTCCATATGTAATAGGCTTCACAGTGTGTGCAGATACCTATGTACACTACATTGGTATATTGACGACAGTGGCACCAAATTTGGATTCGGTCCTTTGAGGTTTCCAGAACCACTGTATCTATGGCTAGTCCCTTTTTGCACCAGTTGCAGTGCCTGCATTGGCTCATGTCTGGGGGTGTGGATGGGGCCTTCTCAATCTGTGTAATGGTTTCAAGGGTGTGCTTCAGCTTGCATGACCTTTTGTAGCTGAACAAGGGTGTTGTCCCAAGTAAGGAGGCCAGATTGGGGGTGCTTTCCATGATCCTCCAGTATTTGCTAAGGATTTCCCTGAGTGTGGTTGTGTCCACAGAAATGGGGATTGGGAATCTTGGTGTGCTTTCTGGAGGTTTGGGGGTGCTGGTGTGAACCCTCTTCGAAGAATGGGTGGGCACTTGATGTACCGGTTTTGGACCACAAACTGAATTTGGGAATTTATGATGTGGTTCGGATAGTGCCTCACTAGGAATAACTGTTTTAACAGAAACATTCTTTGAGAAAGGCCTGGTCATTGCTGGTGATCCTGTTAATTCTAATGCACTGTCCCTTAATGATATTCTTTTTCATGAAGGGAGGGTGCTGACTTTGGTAGTCAAGGTAGTTGTTTCGGAATGTTTCTTTTCTGTACAGGTTGGAGCTAAAGGTTTCCTTTTATTGTTTAAGGAAATGGTGAGATCCAAGAACTGGATCTCCGTGCCATTGCCAGACTGGGTGAACTCCAAGAACTGTATGCTGGAATCTATTTTCCGAAGAAAAAGCTCCAGTTCTGTGTGGGTGCCCTCCCAGATGAGAAAGATATAATCTATGTATCTTTTGTATAGACAAACTTTTTCAAACCCTTTGATGTGAGTGAGTGTTTGGTCTTCCCAGGAACTGAGAATGAGGTTAGCATAGGCCGGGGTATTTTCATGCCCATAGCTACTCCTCGTGTCTGTTGATATATGTCATTTTGGAACTCAAAACTCAAAAAAGTTGGTGTAAGCACCAGGGAGGTGAGTTCTATAAGTCCCTTAATCCTTTTTCTTCCTAGCCTGGTGTGTTTCCTTAGAAAGCTACTGACTAACTCATAGCCTTCCTTATGTGGGATGCTTGTGTACAGGACCACAACATCCAGGATGACTAGAGTTTGGTTCTGGTCTGTGACTTTGTACTTGGAAAGCCTGTTCAAGAATAGCCAGGAATCCTTCAGGTAACATTCTGCCTTTTGGGTAATGAGATTAAAAATACTGTCAAGCAGTTCTGAGATGAACTCTGTTTTGGTTTCCCTTGATGAGATGATGTGCCTGAAGGGGGATTCTGAACTTAATTGTGGATCTTAGGTATCCCAAGCAACTTTCCTAGCTGGGAGTGGCTGACTTGCATGTATGTGACTTCCTCTGTGGAACTGTACCCTTCCTGTAGTAGCCTGACTAATGTTAGATCAGCTTCCTGGAATGCAGTGGTTACTTGCTCCCTTGTAACTTTTTTATAACATTTGCCTGCTGCTAACCCTTGGTTAATCTTATTCACATATTCTATCTGGTCATTGAGGACTATCCCTGTCCCTTTGTCCACTTTCATTATTCTGAGTTCAGGATTGGACCGGATCAGTTTCAGAGCTGTTTGCTCTTTAGCATGCAGGTTAAATCATTTGTGTGCAGGCTTGTGGGCCAGGGCTTCCCTAATGTCCTGCTCACATAGCACAGAAAATACATTCAGAGCATTGTGTTAAGTTTCTGTTAAGCAAACTCTTTCTTTTTAAGCCACCACTTTCATGATTATCATTATTAAGGTCATGCAACCATTTTTTAAGGTTCAGTTTGTGAATAAACAGTTTGAAATCTATGATTACATTACTAATCCCAGCCCTCTGTGCTAGAATGTAGTTCAAACCCTTGTTGAGTAGAGAGATGGTCCCTGGGCTAATATTTTGACTACTTAGATTAAAATCAGTGGCTATCCAATTACCTTGATAGTTCACAGTGCCTGTATTGGTGGAATAGCCTTGGCTGTTTTGTATTAGAATTGCAGCAAGCAGAGGAGTGCAGTCAAATTGAACAGTTCAGTTCTTGCTGCATATTGAAGAAATAAAGATGTATTTTAAAAGGAATCCATGGCTTCAGGTTGGTTCTTCTTCAACTGGAAGTTTTGAAGTTCTTAAGTGTCTGCAGTATTCTTCATACCTACAGTTTTTATGCATTAAGATTATAGAAGCAGTTGTTGTTGTTGTATCTTTCGGCTTTTCCCAGTTAGGGGTCGCCACAGCGGAACTCCGGTCCGCTAATGATTGCCAGTAGATTTTTACATACCGAGTTGCCAGCTCTGACGCACAACCTTCAATGAAGGTACGCCCATTCACGCATGTCTCCACACAGAAGACGCTTTAGCTGAAAATCGAACAGGACAATGTCTTACTGTGAGGCCACAATGCTACCACCGCACCACCACTGCAGTTAGAAGCAGTAATTGCAAGAATAAGCTGGAAATTAAAGAGACTTTATGATAACTTTAATTACAAGAATTCCCTGGTTTCAATGAGACAATTAATATTAAGTGTTGTAAGAGCAAAAGGGCTTTCAAAAATTAAATTAATTTTTTAGATGTCTAATTTTTTTGCATTTTATTGATTGTATGTTTTATTGTTACTTTTAGCAAATATGTATCTTAGATTAGTCATATGATGTGTCATATGACATGTGTTGATTTATATAAAGGAGAGACTATTGCAATCACTTTTATACTGATTAAGTTAATTGAATTCCCAATGTGAAAGTGCTTAGTCAATTAGCAAAATTTTCATCTCCAAATGCTGCTTTTTGGTGGTCTTCTGTAAGTGTCATAAAACCTTGTAGTGAAACTGAATGGTGGGAGTTCTTCAAGTGGTAATGAAATTGAATAGAGGGAGTCACAGTGTTCCTCAGGTGGTAGTTCCACTGACTTTGCAGCTCAGCAAACGGAAACCATTGACAGCAACCCACTGATACTTATAAGGGAGCACTAAGTGGACTTTCCCTCCTTTTCAGGATGATAGTATTTAATTCCAAGCTGTGCACTTGGCAGTTTAATTGAGTGTTTAATGGATGTTTTTTAACAGTTTACAATTCAATGGAACTATGAATAAAAAAATGGCATGGACTGAAGTGAACATATTAGTTTGATTAAAGCACAAATACTATTGCTGCTTTTGTTGGCAGTTTGCAAAAATAAAAGTTGTAAATCCTCATCTTTCATATGGGCACAATGTATGAGCAGCCTGGAACAAACCCTATTATTATTTTTGTTTTTATTTTGTTCATTATCCTTTGTTCTTTCTTGATGTCCACAAATAACATAAAAACACAAATGGAGAAAAAAATCCTCAAATGTCCTTAAAGAGATATACATTTAAATCTTAAACCAAACAGTCATAGGAAATAGTGTAAAGCACCCCACTGACAAATGTTATTATGACCTCTAAAATACAGTTACTATTCCCAGAACTTCTCATTAGCTGACAACTTGATGAGATACTGAAGCTTCCATGTATATTGTCCTCTCAGTGGGAAGACAAGCTTAGGGTTCAGTCTTAGCATCTGTATTTAGTTCTCTTTCTTCATTCTGTGGAAGAACCATTTTGTTGTTAAAATGATCATATTAGAGAGATAATAAAACAAATAGGGTATGGAGTAGCAGTACGGCTGCAGGGTATGTAGAGCATAAGATGCTATGATGCGTGTACGAACTGATGACAAAAATTAACACAGCAGAAGAGATATCCACTGGTTACACTTCAGGAACGTGGACAGCAGAATGGCTGGGTATAAGGAATGCTTCATAAGATATGATACTTAAGATTATTGTCAGAAAAATTATTGGTGCTATAAGGAAATGGGCAGATGAATTCATGGCTTGTGAGATTAGGATGGTGGCTATTTTATTTTTATTTTATTTTGCTTTGTTTATAGGATAAGTTCCCTAAACACAAGTAAGTATTTTCAAGGGCAACCTAGAAGCACTGAATGTTTAAGTACTTTGCTCAGAGTAACACAGCAGGCAAATGGAGACTGAAGAAGTCAAACTTAGGACTTCAGAATGAAGCTGGATGGTAGCCCATAGCATTAATCCTCTGTGATAAACTGACAGATATGGATGAATGGTGGGAATCTCAAATGAAGGTGTGGGATGGCAGAATAGAATTTGAGAAGTAAAGTTTGATATGGGATCCAAAGAAAGTTGAATTATAGGAAACAGTGGGCAGTCAGTAAAAAAAGAAAAGGCTGAGGTCTTTATCTGAGAAAGATAGGAGCTACTGCAAGAATAGCTGGAGGGGTAAGTTAATACGCTCAGCAGCCATGTGGAAGAAGTTTTCAAAGTGGTTTCTAGAGATTATAAGGAAGGTTCAAAAGTTAGGAAAATAACTAGGAAGAGCCAATTTAAAAATACAGATTATAGATTATTACACATTATAAAAGAAGGGGTACAGAACTGCCAACTTTTCAAATGCCCAAAGTGGGACATTTTTTAATGGAAACATGACATTTTGCAGGACAAACAATATCCATTCCCAGTACAAAGGGCAGGACTTCCTTTTTGGGAAAAACAGAAGCACATTCTTGAATAATTTGAGTTTATTTTCTGTTGTCTCATATAATATTACTTGGTTTAAAGTACAAAATACTTGCTTTATGCAACTATTAGTGCAAAATTAGTAGATTTTTTCATCCTACAATGTCAGGATATTTGTGATTTTTGCATGTTTTTGCACAGGATGTAAATGCATAAGTAAGGACTGTCCTGCATAAAGATGGGCAGATGGTAACCCTAAACGGGCAAGCAAAGTTATGGTAGTTAGGGATGAAGTAATGGGAAAGATTATCTTAAAGCTGAGTGAGTCAAGTAAGACAGGCATAGTAGGGCATGAGTTAAATTTGTACTGCACTAATAAAAGGAAATAAAAAGCTGTCCTAGGCTATCGCTAAGGGAAGAACAGAACCTCATATGGTTTTCTGCATCAGAACAAATAACTTGGTAAAAGAAATGTACAGATTCTTAAAAGAAACACTATGGAAGTAAATGAAATAACAGAAGGTGAGAACACAAAGAATGCTTCCTGTCTCTGTCTGCAGAAGGGTAAGAAATGAAAGAATTCAGCCATTTCACTTATGTCTAAAAGAGTGATTTGTAGTAAAATGGGCTTTGATTTGTAATAAGTGGCCAATACAATAAAAAGATTCTAGACTTGAGCTGTGACACTTGTATTAAGTACTGTGTTCTGTAGTCTGTGTACATAGGTAGAGGTTCTGTTCTCATTGCAGTCGACTGTGTGTGTGTCTAGACAGCAGAGCACGTGTGTATCCTAGAGTTACTTCTACCATTACATGCATTGTCAGTATTTTGATACTTGCTCATGCCTACACATTCATTTTAGACTGAAGGCCCTGTCACTGTACTCTGTATCTTATAGGCTGCTGTCAGGCAACTTGTGCCTTGCCTACAGAGCAGTCTTGGCCTCTGCCCTAATGGAAATGCTGCACATCCACAAGTCAAATGGGACAAGATTCATAGGTTCATAGGTTCATAGGTAAGTACTAGGCTATCTGCCCGTGGGCATGTATAAGCCTAGCCAGAATGTGTTGGCTTTTGACGCCCCCTTAGATTAGTTCCATGTGCCTTTGTCCAGCAGAGCCATTAGTTCCCTGTGCCTCTGTCCAGCAGAACCACTGCAGTGATCCCCGGGGTAAATTTTCTGTTTCCCATCCACTCGTCAAGGTTCCTCTTGAAGAGTGTTAGTGAGGCGGTCTGCCTAATGTAGATTAGAATCCTATTCCAAAGCATGGGGAGTCTCTGGGACAGGAATCTAACCCTCCAGCATGTCCTATTTAACATTGTGGTGAGGTTTAGTTCCCTAGAGCATGTGGCTCTTGTGGATTTGTTTTTTTTTTTAGGTGGAGCATGTCCATCAATTCTGGGTTGGTCATGGCCTTGTATGTCAGGCAGAGATCACCTCTGAGTAAGCAGCATGCAACCGAGTACAGCTGGAGTTTCTTCAGTCGGACTGCATAGAGCATCTGTTTGAGGCCAGTAATCCTCTTGGTGAGGTACTTCTGTGGTCTTTCCAGCTGTTGCAGGTGTCTTGTAAGGTGCATCCCACATGGGGTGTTGTACTCTATGATGGGTCTGATGAGTGATGAGCAGAGGGGCACAATAACCTCTTTTGTTCTAGATGCGAACCCTTTTGTGATTAGGTGGGCCACATAGAAGGACTTTCTAACCACCTTGGCAATATGATTATTAAAGGAGAGGTTACTATCTACTTGGGTCTCCAGATCCCTTATTACAATTTCTGTATTTAGGGGACTACCACGTATGTGGTAGTTGGCAGGTACTTTGTTTTTTCCAAAGGGGATGACTATGCACTTTTTAGCATTTAGCTTGAGGCCATGATTTTGACACCAGGTATCCATCTCAGTGAGACCCTTCTGGAGGATGTCTGTATAAGCCGGAGAGTCAATTATGGCCCCCAGTTTGCAGTCATCTGCAAACTTGGTCAGTCATAGTCCTCCTGTGCTTGCCTGTACCTCTGAGAAGTATATACCAAACAGGAGGGGGTCCCAAGACTGAGCCCTGGGGGACGCCACTTGTAACCGGTTTAGAGTCATACCTAGAGCCTGCAACTCTCACCATGTGGGTTCTATCTGTGAGCCAATTGGCAACCCATCTTGTGATGTAGGGGTTTATGTTCAGGCTGGTGAGCTTGTCTATAATACCAGAATGGGGAATGGTGTTGAAAGCCTTTGCGAGGTCTAGGTAGGCTGTGTGGACCTCCTTTCCCTCATCTAAAGCCTTGGTAACTGTCTCAAAGAAGTCCACCAGGTTTAGGAAGCATGATATGCCCTTAACAAAGCGAAACTGGGTAACGTCCAATGTTTGGAGGTTCCCAATGTCTCTGTTAATGAGTTCCATGATGATGCGCTCCATAGCCTTGCAGACCAGGCTAATCAGGCTTATAGGGCAATAGTTCCCTGGGTCCATTGTGGCTCCACCTTTGTGGAGCAGGATAACTGTTGCTGTGTGCCAGTCTATGGGTACATAGCCTATAGAGAGGCTGAGTTTGAACAGTGTGTTTAGGTGAGGGGTTAGTTTATTTTGGAGCTTGTGTAAGACACAGCCTGGGTCACCGTCCAGTCCCATTGAAGCTGTGTTTTTGGCTTTGGATAGGGCTGTTTTAACCTGTGTGTCAGTGATTGCTGGGGCTCTACATTCTTCTGGTATGGTTATGGGCCCTTTAGGGGGTGAGAGGGGGTGAAGTTTGCACTAAACCTGTCTGCCAGAATGTTGACAATATCAGTCGGTTCAGTATATTTTGTGCCATTCTGTACTAACTCAGAGCAGATCTGAGAGTTTCCACTTAGGATCTTGACATAGCTAAATAATGCTTTGTGGTTATCTTTGGAGTCCTTGGCAATTTTTCTTTTGAAGCTAGCCTTGGATGATTTTATGAGGGATCATAGTTTTTTGCTGATACTGATTAGGGATGTCTTTCCTTCTTGGGATTTTACTCTTTTCTGTACTAGTTTCCTCCTTCTATTGTACTTCTTAGTTCTGGCAGTTTTCCACCAGACTGGTTTCCTTTTCTTGGAGGAGTGAGTCTTGGTTTTGCTTGGGATAGCACGAACCATGCATTCTTGCAGGTGCTCATTGAGTGCCTTTGTAAGGGATTCAGCAGCTTGGACAGTCTTGTCCTTTAGCATGGGGGATGTGAACCTTTCCACCTCGGTCTTAAGTAATGTGAAGCTTGCTTTTGAAAAGTTTTTCATAGTGGTTTCCTTGATTGGGGGTGGGGGCGGAATGTGGATATTCAGAGTGATTAGTCTATGGTCTGATCTAACCAGCGAGGGGTTGAACTCTGGTGTAGAACACCGGTCGCCCATGTTGGTGATGACCAGGACCAATATGTTGCCACCTGTGGTGGGAGTATTGACCAGTTGATCCAGGGTGTTTGAGTTTATAAATTCTAGGAAGCGTTGGGCAAGGGAGTTAGTACTTGAGTAGTTCTCCCAGTTAATGTTTGGGTAATTGAAATCACCCAATATTAGGGCATTTGGTAGGACCTTCATATTTTCCAGTGTCTCCAGAAATGCAGAATGGGGGTCCTGGATCATGGTGGGTGATCTGTAGCAAGGTACAATTTGAATTGCAGTTTTGCGCATTGTTAGTTGCACATGGATGATCTCTGAGGCATTGTGCTGCGCCACTAACCTGGAGGTGTGGGTATCCTTGATGAATATGGATACACCCCCACCTTTTGTGTTTTGGTCCGGGTTCTGTGGTAAAAGTATGGTATGTGTTATAGCCTGGTAGTGCTGGGCTGCTCTCTGGAGCCTTAAACCAGGTTTCTGTTACTGCACAGATATCAATGTTCTCCATACTGAGGATTGCATGCATTTTGAGGTTTAGACTTCTGGCATTGACTAGCATTACCCTCAGTTTTTGGTTACTTGTGCTATTTACAGTGGTGGGTTTGTCTTTTGAGCCTTGCCTAAAAAAGGCACTATGGGGGAGGCAAAAGCCTTGGCCAGTATTCAAAAGCCTAAGGGTGACAGGTGCATGCCATCTCTTGTGAAGCAATGTGGCTTGTCGAGCATGTCATCCCAGGTGGACAGATACTGGATCACCTTTGAATGGCACCAGAAACTTAGCCAGTTGTTGAAATTGATCCTTTTTTCTTTATAGTGTGGCATCATTCTTGGTGAGGGCAGGATGCTACTCAGGGTCAGGGTCATACCGGCCTGGGCTACATGATCAGAGAGCTCTTCCATGTCTCCTTTCATGTAGTCCAGGGAGGTACATCTCAGGTAATTCACACCAACATGGACAATGACAGAGTTTTATTTGTACTTGTTCTGGAGCGACCTAAGTGCTTGTGTTATGTGGCGGATCCTGGCGCCTGACAGGCAGCGAACTGTAACCTTCTCCTTGTCCAGCCTAGTTAGTGGGACATCACTGTGCCTGACTATAGAGTCGCCTATTACTAGTGTGTTGGGTATGTTATTTTGCCTTAAGGGCTGTGGTTGCGTGGCACACTGATTATGTGAAGTATGTGTTTCATGGTTTGTGATGGGGTGTGGAGGTTGCTTGGATGTCTGCTTTGGAGGTCTCTATTGCTTTTGCAGATTTTTATTTAGAGTCTCCGATTATGCTTTCATGTATTTATGTGTGTTATTTGCTGGTGTTGGTTTAGTAGGTCTATGTGAGACTGGTGGTGTGTTGCAAGTATTTTCCTTCTCCTCTTGACTGTCAGTTCCAGTCTTGGGTTGAGAGAACTTTGCCTCCAGTTTGGCTGTATAATTGCATCTCTCGCATTTTGAGGTTTAGGTGTTTAGTGTTTAACTTTAGTGTTTGGTGGTAGGAGAAGAGGGTTGTCTGTGTACATGAGGCAGTTGAAACATTGCCTCAAAATGCCCAGATTCACCAGTTGGACTGGGGAGTACACCTGAAACTGCCCTTTGGAGATGGCTGAATAGGTAAAGTGTGCTGTTTTACTGATTGGTTGCTAGGGACGAATAGAGAGCCTTGGCCTTCTGGACAGTATAGGGGGTCTAGTGCTAGGGTTAATTAATGCTTGCTATGAGTTTTGAGCAAGTGCTGGGCTGTGAAATGAATGGTTTGAGTGCTTAAGTTGAAGGTTTGTCTAGTTCCAAGGGAAAAATTGAAGAGTAGACTTTGTGGAGCCGAGAATAGTTTAACCCTAGCTAACCGGTGCTGCCCGGCCCGCAAAACTATGCAAATGCGTTTTTTATAGCAGGGAAATGAAAGAGATAGAAATTAGCCCAAAATGGCCAATAAACTACTAACTTCTGGGCTACAGAAAACAAGGTGCACAAATTTCAGAAAGAAACAGATCAAATAAGCAGGTACAATAAGCCTTTAACCAGAATTCCCAGCTCAGAAGGGCAGAATCTAGCCTCTCCTCCCACAAGAATGCAGACCACAAACCTTCTTAATGTAAAATAACTGGCCTGAAGCTCAAGTGTTTAAACCAGAACTAATGTGCTTTTAGAATAACAGACACTGAGCCTTCAATCAGCAATTCCCAACTTAGAAGGATGTAAGCTACCTGTCCTGCCACAGCAATGCAGTCCACAAACCTTCTTAATGTACAACAACTGGTCTGAAGCCCAAGTGCTTAAACCAAAAGGCTTAGAATAACAGCTACAATTTAATCAGGCTACTACCAAGCAGTAATAACTGCAGCAGAATAATACAAATGAGTACTTTTAAGAAGAAGCACAAGCAAAATAAGGTAATAAAGTGGGAAGAAACACAATTACAGTAAAAGCAGATGAATAACATGCATTTTTTTATAACAATAGAAAATGAGCAAACTGATTTAAACAAATTACCCAATTAACCAGTAAAAAAACTCAAAACTGAGCCCTGTTCCAGCAGTCTTCAATCTGACAAGTTCTAACTGCACACTCCTGCCACTAGGGTGCAGGGGAACCTTCTCCAAAAACGATGGCCTGGATTAGTGCTCAAGTTATACAAACAAAGCTAGATTCAGCAGGCCTGAATCTAGTCTATGCTATAGCAGACAAAGCACACCAATATCAGAAAAAAACTGTTCAAATAAGCAGGCACAGTAAGCCTTTAACCAGAAATTCCCAGCTCAGAAGCGCAGAATCCAGCCTCTCCTCCCACAAGAGTGCAGACTACAAACCTTCTTAATGTAAAATAACTGGCCTGGAGCCCAAGTACTTAAACCAGAACTAATACACTTTTAGAATAACAGATACTGAGCCTTCAATCAGCAATTCCCAGCTTAGAAGGATGTCAGCTACCTGTCCTGCCACAACAGTGCAGACCACAAAACTCCTTAATGTAAAACAACTGGTCTGAAGCCCAAGTGCTATAACCAAAAGACAGAATAACATTTGCAATTTAATCAGGCTACTACCAGCAGTAATGAATGCAGCAGAATAAACACAATTGAGTACTTTTAAGAAGAGGCAAAAGCAAAATAAGGTAATAAAGTAGGAAGAAATCTAAATACAGTAAAAGCAGATAAAGTGCAATTTTTCTTATATATAACAATAGAAAACAAGCAAACTGATTTAAACAAATTACCCAATTAACCAGTAAAAAAACCTCAGAACTGAGCCCTGTTCCAGCAGTCTTCAATATGACAAGTTCAGGGCCTAAGTGGGTATGCCTGCTCAATGTTCTCTCTGTATTAGGCAGGATGAGCTAATGAGACTAGACTAGGATAGAGCTGGGACAGGGCTGAACAGATGGGAATGGTAGGAGTGTCTGAAATCAAAATATGATCTCACTGTACTTGGTGGAGTGAGCAAATGAGATGGGCCCAGGAGGAATGTTCAAACACAAATTTACAGGAGGGGGCGGTCAATTCCAAAGCCGCCAAGATTAATACCACAACAAGAACGGGAAGGGTGGGTGGAGAAAACCAAATGCAGACCGAAAGACAGAGCTCACAATTTTCAGTGAACAAATAAATAAGCAGATAAACGCAGTACTATTTTTAACAAAATATTCAATGAAACAATAAGCAGAATAAATAAAATGCAGTACTATCTTATAACACTGCAAGTTTGTACTTATCTCAGCTTGTAATAAAGTTCATGTAGGTATGTAAAAGCTAACCAAACAGCTCAAGTATGCAACTATTCAGCAGAAATAATTTCAGAGATAAGGGACTAAGACTTTAAGGCACAGAGAAACCCTCTAGGCTAAGACTTCTACACCAAACATCAATGAAGTGAGAAGAATAAACAAACTAACTGCAGACAGAGAGAAAGCTCACAATTTTCAGTGAACAAATAAATAAGCAGATAAATGCCATACTATTTTTAACACAATATTCAATGAAACAATAAACAGAAAAAATAAAATGCAGTACTATCTTATAAAAGTGCAAGTTTGTACTTATCTCAGCTTGTAATAAAGTTCATGTAGGTATGTAAAAGCTAACCAAACAACTCAAGTATGCAACTCTTCAGCAGAAATAATTTCAGAGATAAGAGACTAAGACTTTAAGGCACAGAGAAACCCTTGAGGCTAAGACTTCTACACTGAATATTAACAAAGTGAGAAGAATAAACTAACTGCAGACAGAGAGAGCGCTCACAATTTTCAGTGAACAAATAAATAAGCAGATAAATGCAGTACTATTTTAACACAATATTCAATGAATCAAACAGAAAAAATAACATGCAGTACTATCTTATAACACTGCAAGTTTGTACTTATCTCAGCTTGTAATAACGTTGATGTAGGTATGTAAAAGCTAACCAAACAGCTCAAGTATGCAACTATTCAGCAGAAATAATTTATGGATCGTAACCTAGTCTGCTACATTAACAGGAGATGCTGGAGAGACGGATATGCCTCCCAGAGATTGCCACTCCTATTGAACAAACTCCCAAGTCATGTAAAACAGAGCTCCAAAGACCCTATTTAAGCGTAACTTAGACAACTAGATGGGAGACCATAAATTTACACAGTGTCCCTCTTGGATAAGGGCAGTTGGTGTTGATCATAGACTCATGCTACAAATATAGACCATACATCTTGGTCAATAAGGGAACAATGTTATAACATGGCTAGTCTTATAAAGGCCCTAGGGCCAACAGCCTAGTAACCTCCTATGAACCTGTGAACCTAGACTCTATGCTTACAGCAAGCTGCATTTAAGTGAGATGGGAAAATATTAAAAAAAATACAAAGCTAGATGACTAACAATGTAATTGAAATGAATGGTGTAGTAATAAAACAGGAATCAATGCATCAGTGGATTGTAAAGCAAACCTAGTTTGTGTGACTGAAGGATAGCATAACTCAACAGAGAAGCAGTACTAATTGAGATAATGCCAATATTTCGCTCTTCTGTGCTAGATATCCAAATTAAGGAGTCAGAATATCATGGGAGTGATGATAGCGGGACTTGAGGATATTATGATGAAGGGACATCACCTATCTATGGAAGATGGAAAGAAGAATTTAAGGGTTAGGATGGTAGTATATATATATTAGGGAAGATATATTACTGAATAGCAGATTAAAGTCTGTATCAGGAATGGAAGATCATACAGATAGGAGCTGCCAGCAGAGACTCCAAGATAGACTGTGATCATGTATATATGACCATACTTAATAAAAATAGAGATAGTGGATCTTACTTATGTGATCAGGAAGTATCAAACAGAGAATAAGAGTTACATGTGATTTTACTTCCCAAAAGCTGGCTACAGCAGACTCATTTCAAAACTAGAGGAGGCAGAACTTTGCTGTTGTCACTGCTATGGACTGGGTTTTCTGTAAACAGAGAATTATGTCAACCAAAGGTTTAAACATTTTTCATAAGATATGCAGAAATACTGATGAATTTAAAGGAGAAGAAGTGAAAAAACTGTTTGAATACCATGATCATACAGCAGTGTGGTCTGACATATCACACAAGAGAAACTGAAGATACATATTAAAATATGCAATTTATAAACAAGGAGATGGGAGGGACTGCAAGACTAAGGAAAAAGTGGGTGTCATATCTTGTCATGGTTTTGATTAATTTCCCTTTTCCCCCGTTAAAAGGAAAAAGAGAAACTACCTGCTTTTTCAGTGTTTTTATTTATTTATTCTTTTGGTGATATTTATGATTAATGTCTTTGAGTTAAATCAAGCATGAGTGTTTTGGTGGTATAGATATGTGTTTGTCTTTTTGTGTAATTTATTTATCCCCCCCAATGTAATATTTTTATACTGTATATACACCCCCCCAACTATATATACTAACTCCAGGGTCGCACTACAGTGGGGAGAAGGACATATAAGTTTTATTTCGCCTGCACTACTTACTTTCAGTGAAATGAAATTCAGCTAAATGAGTTTCAGCGAAATGAGCTTTCAGCGAAGCAAACTAGATCCATATATGTGTGTGTGTGTGTGTGTGTGTGTGTGTGTGTGTGTGTGTGTGTGTGTGTGTGTGTGTGTGTGTGTGTGTGTGTTTTGACTTGTTTTAAATTTTAGTGACATTTTAGATTAGTTGGATTTATTTTGGGTAATGTGTTCTTAGGTTTTGATATTTTGATTTTTGGGATATCTTATGACTGTTTTAAGGGTTGTCACATTATTTTAATTTTGTTTTTCTTTACAGAAATCTCTGGGATCATTTTGGGTTCTTCTCTGGGGCAAAACATATTACCTTATTTGAGATGCCACCATCCCAAAAAATGTGTAACTGTGGAAAGAAAAAATATATCTTCTAAAATTCAAAAATCTGCAGAGAGAGACTGTTACTTGAGAGAGTTGTTGAATGTTCTTGTCTGAATATGCAGAGTGTGACAGACCTGCTTAAAAGAACTTTGCAGATTCTATTCTCTTCTGTATATCTGAACAAGTCACTTGACAAGACATTGCTTCTGACTCATCCCTGAAAAGTGATACTTGTTTGCAGTTGGCTTATCTAGTTAAAATATATCAAAATAGAAAAATAAATGTGTGTTTCAAAGTTTGCTGATGAAGTAAAAATAGCAAGCCTGGAAACATCATTAAAGCATCATCCCGTGCTTCAAAGTTATATAGTTTAACTGTACAAATGGACTTCTATAAATAAAATGATTTTTAACTGTAAAACTTGCAAAGTTCTACGTGAAGGCAAGGAAAAGTGACACACACACACACACACACACACACACACACACACACACACACACACACACACACACATATATATATATATATATATATATATATATATATATATATATATATATATATATATATGCAGTAAATAGCCAGATAGTCCCTGTGTGTGTCAGCTTTGAAGACCTTGGGAGACTAATAACCAATGATAAGAGCTTTCCTGGACATGCAAGGAAACAATCTATTTGGTGACACTGTGCAGGCTACTCTTAATAGCCTTGCTCTTGGTCAAAACTACCATTTGTATTAATGGTAGCATTACACAGTAAGATTGGACACCCCTTGATAAGGGCCTTAAAGTAGCTGATAAGTAGTGGCTGGTGGCAGTAAAAACTACCTTATAGTTTGGGCAGAAGGGGGCATAGCTAGTAAACTTGTGCCAGCCTTTCCTAGGTGTGTTTGTGCATAAATCAAATCTCAAAGAGTGTGTGTCAGCTACTTGTACTTGGGCAGGGACATGAAGCACTGGTTGGACAAAGAAGGTGCTGGAGGTCATGGCCTGGCCACTCAGCTGAGATCTCAGCTCTATGTCTGTGCCAGTGGGGAATATTATTGGGGATCTGGAGACAGAGGGTAAAACCAGCCCCAGACTGACTGTGGTCTCTGCGTGCTCTTAAGGGAAATTGCACTTTACTGTGTGTGTACTTTTCATCCTTCCAGTGTGTACGTACCCCTCTGTTGCCAGTGGTGATGAGTGAGGCTGCTTGATTACTGGGCCAGTGGTGGGGTGTCACAGTATAGTTTAGTGAAGGACTTCAGCCAGGGGATGAATCATGCATGGTTATGGAAAGGCAATGTTTGGGAATGATTTGGACTTTCCAAACATTCTAACTGTAACTGTTTGGTAAGAAACTCTCAGTAGTTACAGAGCATAATCCCCTAAAGCTATACAGAAGCCATGGGCAGAGCAGGAAGACTTATTTTACAGAATTTAGGATTGCAGTCCTATAACATTACCATCCAGAAGAAGAGTACTGTCACTAACATAAACACAGAAGGCCTTTCTATGAAAATAAGTGGGTTGTGTAACTTCTGGGATAAATTCTCATACCCTCAGTCTTTGTTCTTTATAGTTTCTCAACAAAACTCCCTGATGGTGTATATTGCAGTACATGTGTATGAATCTAGCTGCCTATACTTTGTTGGATATATTTAGAAATGCATATAGATATGCATTTATATTATGCATATCTATAGCCATATATGTAAACCTCTGGCTCCTTTAGTCTCACTTGCTAACTTGCGATATGACTTTATGTGTTAAGCATGCAAAAGTTTAGTATCCCATTTCTGGGATGCTTCCTTTGATTACATAAATTTCCTTATGAAGACTGGTTCTTCAAAGAAGGCCCTCAAGAACATTTAGATAACAGCGTGAGCTAATAACTTCATTTTCACTGGAAGTGCATTTTTGTTTGCTACAGTATCTACTTGACTCTCTATCATCTTACATTGCCTACCTGTACTAAGGTCATGTGAGATAATTAGTCAGTTTTCATTTCTGTAGTGGGCAGTATGTCTCTCCCATTGCATGTTCTTTTTTTAGAAGATGGATTTTTTTTCACTTCTTTCGTGGAATGTGTTTTTGCTACTCTGTCTAGTTTTTTCCATACCTGACATGTCTCTTCTCTTTCTTGCTATATTTGCTTTGGTCATGTTACAGATCTTTGTGTTGCCCTCAAAACAGCACATTTTTCCTCTTTTATGCTTCCTGCATTGTCTCTTTTCTGGTTATTAAACAGGAATGCTCTTACTGCATATGAATCTTGCACATTTGAGAAAGAAAGGAAGAAAAAAGAATGACATCCCCTCACAAATTTATTGTTGGGTAGTGATAGAGCATATTTTAATTTAAGTATATAATAACGGATTCAAAATAATTTGTATAGACAGTTGCAGAGACACTTTGCAAGATGAATCTAAACGTGCAAATACTAAAAGTCTAGGACAGGCTGAAATGTGATAATTTTTTTGTTGAATTTAAAAAGACGCAAAACAAAGCTTTCTTGTTAAAGACACACTAAAATAAATACTAGCAAGTTTACATGAGAGCTGTCTTTGTTACAAGAATACCACAACAGTGATAATTCTTGGTTAAGACCCTTTATGTTGATTACTGCCTAGCATGAATGTTATCTGAGTTGGTTTTGCTTTTATATTTCAAAACTAAAAAAAGCAGTGGGATTTGTCACAGGAGCCTACTCCCCCTACACTTTTTTGTGGGCAGAGGTGTTAAAAGGCCACATGCTTTCTCAAAATAGGCTCAGCCCTAAAAATAGACGTCTAAGTCTCTTTTTCTTAGAAAACGGTGCTTGCTGGTTTTGAAGTGAGGGTGGTGGGATTAAATAAGGAAACATTTACGGAAACACTGCAAATGATGGTAAAGCACTGTCACTGCCTGAGAGTTTCACAGCTTATAGCAAGCTAAAGAAAAAAAAATCCTTCATACTTGGTACTAGTGCCAGACAATTAGACCTTGTATATTTATTTGTGTAATTATTTGCTTGTTTGCTTAGCATTGTTGTATATTTCCTACACAACTATGCTATTCCATATTGGGTACAGTTTCTTTGTAACCCTCAGAGTAATTACAGAGTAACAAGGACAGCACAGCATCCATGAATACTGGAGGCTATCACATAGGTTGATATTGACATTTCAGAGTATATGTTTTGCATCTTTTTTTCCATTCAGTTGATTTCCCTATATAGGAATTCATTTGCACGGACAACAAAGAAAACTGTTGACTTTTCTGTGCTAAAGAAATAATGACACAGAATAAGACTCACAACTGTTGAAGATTAATCTTTCCAGTGTCTCTGTATATCAGACTGACTTAACTCAATGAGTACAAGTCTTTATATCTGCATTTATAAATCATCAGTAAGGTAAGCATTGCAACTGTAAAAGCTCAGGACACAATAAATATTTAACATGAAAATAGTTAACTCCTTATTGGTAAACTGATTACTTCTTCAGCTAGCTAGATGTTTTATACTCTACAAAAATAATTATATTAATAGGATGGTAAGCACTCACTCTGTTATCTGAGTTTAAGTAATTGTTTAAATTTATTTATTCATTCATTTGGTTGTTTTTGTGCACTTGATTTTCCCAATGCTATATATACTTTTCTTTCTAACCCCCGACCCCCTGTGTATTATCCAGATTTGCCTGCTAGTTCTGTCCTTATCTCTAGCTTACTTCAGTTGCTCCTACTTACCAGTGTAGCTTCACATAAAGGCCCTTTCAGCTGTTTGCAGGACTACATCTAGTAGCCACTGTTTATGCACAGGCTAAGGAATGAGGCCATCTAAAGCAATGGATAGGGCTGCCAGGATTCTTCCCTATCACTGGTTGTCTTTCAGTGGTCTTACCAACTGACAACATGGCATGCACTTGTGAAGGCCAGTATGCCAGTGTGAGCATTAAAAATGTTACATCCCCTATCATTGAAGGAGCACATCTCAAAAAATCTTCCTTAGCTTAAATAAGGTAGCACTACTGAGACACTTGTGACCTAGACCAGCACGGCTCCCAGGCATTGAGGAATGCAGCCAAGATGATCAGGGTTCAGTTAGTTGCCCTGGCACTGCACAGCCAGGTAGAGCGGGGCAGGAGTGAAGGCAGGTGGACTGCTCACCTCTGCCAGGAGGTGGAGAGCACTGCATGCACTGAGTGGTACTTGGAATGGTGTAGTTCCCCTGGTAGAGATCAGGAAAACTACCACTCATGCCTGGGGGTGGGGAGTGAGGCAATGCTGCCTGAGAGGATATACCACTTGTGGAAGTGGGGTGACTCCATTTGCTGAAACCCTTTGTATGCACCTTCCCCAACACTTTATCAGGTGCATGTCAGAGATAGGCCAGTACATAAAAAAAAAAATCTTGAACCACCCTTGATGGTTGTATGAATGAGGACCTCTGTCAACCAACCCTCAGCCCAGTGACATGGAACAAACATGATTACTGTCAAGGGGAGGAGGACTGAAATTTGATAGACAGTGCAAGCAAAAAGTGGTAAAAACTCCCCCCAGGAAAGGGCGGCCTCCCCATTGATGGTTTTGCACACCAACACAATCAATGACCCTTATTTACCTGTAGCACGAAGAAGAACCTTACTTTTGGATAAGAAGAATGTCTTCTTTTTATGTTTTTTCCCATTCTGGTATAATGATGATTTATTGCAAAGTAGTTCAACCACACTTTGCAAAAAATGGTCAAACAACCCTCCCAAAGGTAAAAAACAATACACTACCTAAATGGAACAATGCAAGTAAAAAGTGGTAAAAACTCCCCCCAGGAAAGGGCAGCCTATCCATTGATGGTTTTGCACCCCAACACAATCAATGACCCTTATTTACCTGTAGCACGAAGAAGAACCTTACTTTTGGATAAGAATGATGTCTTCATTTTATGTTTTTTCCTATTCTGGTATAATGATGATTTATTGCAAAGTAGTTCAACCACACTTTGCAAAAAATGGTCAAACAACCCCCCCAAAGGTAAAAAAACCTCTAGATTTCTGTCTAAAAATGGCTTGATGGTGGCCAACACATGGTTCAGTTAAGATGGAGTCACAAGATCACACATAAGAGCAAGGGAGCCCGCAGGATTTTTTCCAGGGGGGTGCAAAACCCAGAGCCCTGCCCATGCAGCCCCGCCCACATAGCCCCACCCCTACCCCCACTGCCCCCCCTACCCCACACAGCCCCGTCCCCACACAGTCCCTCACATGCACACACACACACAGCCATTCCAGCAGTGTCCCATTACTTGGTTATTTCTCATCATTTGCCACAGACACTGTTCAAATCTATCAGTATGCATACTGTCTTATGCTTTACTTCTACAATGATTACAGATATTTGGATTTAATTCACAACTTTTATTTCAAATTTTATAGCAGAAACACTGCAGCACGCATTTCACATTTACTAAACAAAGCAACAGTCTTGCAATGAAAACAGACTTAGCATTAAAACTTCTCTGCTTTTGATACATTGATGGAAACAGCATTGAAACCCACATTCAAAGAGAATGACAAGAGAATGAGTGGAATAATAGTGGCCTACATACTTATAATTTGTGCAGTAATTATATGAGGTTGGTGACTTTATGCACAGCCTTCATTGCCAGCAATGGTCATAATACCTGTAACCATATGAAGTTGTATATTGTTGACAATATAATTTTAACAAATGCAGGGATTGAGGTTTTCAATGTCCCAAACAATAAAGTAGCATTACATGGTTGTCATGTTACTTGTTTATGCCATTCCACCTCTTTCCTATTTTAATCTCTATGTTGTCCATTTTTGTTTGTGTAATTAGTTGAAAAAACTCACATAAACACATGTGGGCATAAATGGCTTATAAAACAATTTTCCAACTTTTCTAAATTATCTATTGCATGATATTTGCCATATGCCATCATCGGTCAACAATGAACAGAGAGTAATGACCTTTTACCCTTTAGTTTAATGTTAGTTGGGATGTTTTTGTAGGCATCTTAACTTTTGCAGGCATCAACTGGGTTTAAATACCCTGTGTTTCTGAAGTACAACCAAACTATGCCCTTACAATGTGCTGAAGTCAGAAAAAGGCAGAAACATGCATGTCCACAGCTAGTGAGGTTTGGCTTTCTTGGTTGGAATGTAACCATAAAGAATTAAAAGTAAAAAAGTCATGGACATTCAGAAGCCATGTACATGATACACTTGATGTCATTAAGGGGTCATTTTAATATGTCACATAGGCCTGGATTACTAGAGGTTTAATGTATCACACAGTGAAATCTCTAACTTGGCTAGGAATTTCTTGCAGTTTTTTACTGAATGGTTGGTCTGTGTGAACTTTTTACCCTTTGGTTTTAAGGCTAGTTATTATCATATAACAAAAAATGAAGAAAATGCCGAAGCATTCTCTAAGAATTTGCCATTAGTCGCACACCAAACTTTAGAATCCTTGCAGGTCAGTAAACAAATCTAGCATTCAAAACAACACAAACTTAACATGTAAGAGGATTATGTTCTCTGTAACAGATAGCAAGGTTCAATGTATTAATGATAGGAATTTTTCATTTAATTGCACTGAGTGCATGCTTCTAATCAACTGAAAGTGGGATTTTGTACAATATTGTTTCCACCCTTTAATGGCAGTCCTTTACAAGGATCATCTTTGGACACTTTTTCCTCTGTGAGTTGCAATGACATACCTGAATAAATGACGCTCTGTTTGTCAGACTGTGACTGAGTTATGCATGGGTTTAAATCCTGTCAGGTGGATTTGCTTTATATTGATGACCACTATTATGATAAAGTGAAATGTTTTGTTGACTTGTGAAAGGTATGTAGCATGCATAGCTAATATTCTGCTTAGTGATATTTAACATGTTACCAAGTGACAAAAGCAGAACACACAGCCCCACACACACACACACACACACACACACACACACACACACACACACACACACACACACACACACACACACACACACACAGGTCCAAGACATTAAAATAATATATCTTTTAATTTTGAAATTGTGTACGATGCTTGTAAAAAAGCTGCAGTATTAGGCAGAGGTGGAAGCAAATAACAGTTCTCATCTTATGAACTGAAGAAAAATTATTTGGCCATACTAATAATTTGTTGATTGTTTTGCAAGTGAGATTAAACTGGAGGCACTCCAGAAAGCAATAATGATATCCATGACGTGGCAGAGTTGAAGATGTTAAGATTTGCACTGGGTGTGATGTGGATGGACAGGATTAGGAATAAGTATATTAGAGGGTCAGCCCAGGTTGGAAGGTTTGGAGACAAAGCCAGAGAGGCAAGATTACGTTGGTCTGCAAATGTGCTGAGGAGGGATGCAGAGTATATTGGGAAAAAGATGCTAAGGATGAAGCTGCCAGGTAACAGGAAAAGAGGAAGGCCTAAGATAAGGTTTATGGATGTGGTGAGAGAGGACATGCAGGCGATTGGTGTGACAGAGCAAGATGCAGAGGACAGGAAGAAATGGAAACAGTTGATCTGCTGTGGCGATTTCAACGGAGCAGCCGAAAGAAGAGGAAGAAGATTAGAAAGATGATAAAGTATACAAAAACTACAAAATGGCAGAAGAATTTAACACTATTACGATGAAAACAAAAGACCAAACAATTAGAATGAAAGAAATAATGATTTGTTTATGGTATATATGAAGTGATAAGTATGGAAGAGTTTAATCCAAATCCATGAGTTATTTTCCAAATATGTAAAAGCTACAGAAAAAAATAATTTTACTGAAACAGTAATAGATTAAAGTTCACTGCTATATTTGTGACTATGTCTATTTGCTTAAAAATGGAGATACAATTATTGAAGTCTAAGGTTGTTTATTTCTGATGCATGCATATTTTCCTGAAAAGCATTAACAAAGGACATTACTTCTGAAAATCTAGAGTGTGGGGGAGGAATGTAATGTGGAGTGAACAACTAAGTCACCAGCAGTGTCTCCCAGGGCTCTAAGTGACTAACTTACGTTGTGAGCCAAATTCATTAACAAACTCTGCCAATAACTGCAAATTGGAAGCAGTTATTAAATCCCATTCCACTACTCGTATCTACCAGCAAGGGATGGACCAAAGGCATGCTTGGTATGTTAATCATGGGCTTACCCTCTACCCTCAGTGCCAACAAATGGAAACTCTTATCATCACTACAACTCATTTTGTAAATCACATTCCACTGAAATCAGACACAGTCATCAGGGACTTTGGAGAGCTGTAACTAGGAAAAAGCATCTGTTAGGTAGTACAAACACTTGCCAATAGAGTGCAAGGACAGTAGTGACATTCATTTAAGAAGCTGCAGGTGAAACCATAGCTTCTTTGAGTGCCAATACTGCATTTGCAGAGCTCAGTGGATGAGCTTTTCTGTGTTCATCTTTGGAAAAGCTTTTCTTTCCTTTAGTTTGGACTGTGGGGTGCCATTCTAGGGAAATGTTCAAGGCATTACAAGGGCTAACCATGGCTCTGGTCTTGGGTACCTAAGACTCTTCTTTGATAAACACATTTCTGTGATACTTACAAAATAATTCTTGTTTGTGCAACTTATACTTTGTAGTATCTCTTGGAGGTCCAGATAAGTTATAGTCCCACTTTGCACCTCTTACTTTTTAAGTCTATCATTGAATATACTGCCTTCTTCAGTATGATCCCCACTAAGCATGTAAAGTGTTGCAAGAAGTCTTATAGCTTCCTCAAGAAAATACCTCCAGTCATAGTATATTCACATGCTCTGATAAGGATAAAGCTGTTAGTCTATCTATTCAGTATAACAAGTGCATAAATCAATGTAGACCTCTCCTGAAAAATGTGGTTCCTCATTCCTATTATATGGACAGAGGCTGAGATATTCACACATAAAATATGAGTAACCATAACACTTATTCATAAACAAATAAAGTGCTGATAGTCCTATACCATGGCAAAGAAATCCGAGGCAGTCTATAAAATTATTGACAAGTGGCAGCATCTATGCCACCCCATACAGACACACACACACACACACACACACACACACACACACACACACACACACACACACACACACACACACACACACACACACACACACACATACACACACACACACACAAAACATTTCAACCTCTTAGTTCAAGAATCAAGAAGAAAGCTAGAACAAAATTGGAGACAAAAAATCAAGGACAGATACCAACCATATATTTTACAAAGCCTATTATTCCAGCAACTTTCTATTGGCAAGCTTGTTATGAAGGCTATACACAAGAACTCAAAGCATTTATGGTGAAAACAGAAATCCACTGAATATCTTATATTTAGTTAAAAGACAGCACTGATTAAGAAGACACTGAAGCATCAATAATGCATTATTATGAATGATTTCAACTACCCCCCCAAAAAAGGGAGTAAATCCCATATTCCATAATCAGGGATATATTTTAAATATAGCTCTTTCCTAAGGCTGTTATAATAGTGGGGCTTGCATTAACTTGCATTTCTAAAGAATATGAAATCTGACAATAAATGTATATGCACCAGGAGAAAGTTTTTTTAACAGATGTAGACAGATGCCCCCAGTTGTCTCTCCAGTCCATTAACTATTACAGTAGTGATGTCAGGCATCTGGCTATCACATACCAGCTTTCTGATCAGAGAGTTTCAATGTCACTAGACATGCTGCCTTTGAGTAGGCAGTGCAGGTGCCATTCTGAGAACTGCTCAAGTCATGCTATAGGCAAGAATGAGTTAAAGTCAAATATAGTACACCACAGCATCTGTAGCACAATTCATGCTGCAGATGCAGGCCACCTGTAGATGTGACATCCATTTTTGTCAGTATATCTGCTGATATAATGTGAACCGGGAGTTATTAATTGCACAGTTGCACCATGATCATGTAATTTTGATGAAGTGGTTATTACTGAACAGCATGCAAAAGTGCTGTAGTGCAATGATAGAATAAATGTTAATAAAGTGTAATTTGCACATACTACATTAGCTGTATTATACATGTATTGTACCTAGTTTTTGAGATGTATGGATTGCATGTCACACTGCTAAAATGCAAACTATTTTGGATTTGAACCCCTCCCTGTCTAGCACAAATTATCTTGACTTATATACCAGTTAATTGTGCCACAGATGAAGTTCTACAATCACTGACAGAAAGCACACATTTCAATGGCTATCATTAACTGGTATGTGAATGAGAATGACTATGGTTATGAGGGATTACAACAGTAAGGGAATCAAAATCTTCCTACTGTGAAACTGTCCCATCCAAGTAGACCTTTTTTACATCACTTCTCTACAGTAAGTCATTACTGCATGTCACTAATTTCTTTTCACAACGATACACCACACTAGATTTAAACCACTGTCAGCCTAAGTAATTTTTTGACTTGTGCACTAGCTCCTGACACCACTAAAGAAATTATGTAACAGATGTCAGAAGGCACAGATTTGAAAGAAGTGGTACAAAATTACAGGAGAATATCAAGGGATCAGTGTTAGATACCAGTAATCAGTGTAACATAACCCTCTGCATACATTTCTGACAAGTTAAACATTACATCAGGAGTACAATGAGCAATCAAGCCTGTTACAATTAAACTAATAGTACCCTGGATCTCTCTTAGGCATTCCAGTTGCTCTCTATGAACCCCAAGATTCCTTTCACTCTGGTCTGGAACTGCAAAGAGAGGGGGTATATTAAAAATGTGTATGATACCATGCATTAACAGGTTGTAAATATAGGTGAGGTTACATTTACAGTACCAAGATGCTTACCAGGGTCAATGGCCAAAGCGTTCAGGATTTTGACTGTTATCACTATGTGTGGGATGCAAGTAGCATGGGTAACAGACTTCTCCAAATGATTACAGGCATCAGTTTTGTATATAGACCCCTGTAGGAGCCTGCAGATATAATGCTTACTGAGGGGTCACAGAAAGATCTGTCTTTTTGTCGCACTACATCTGTGGTCTAAAAGGAGCACTGCCTTTCACTTCCCAGTCACAAGTCTCTCCATGTAAGCTGTTAGGATAATGGCACTGAATTAGTAACCAAACAAACTATGCAATTCACACTCTTTGCACAGAGATAGGAAAAGGTGAGAACTGCATTTTCATGATGGATGGTGAAACAAATATAATACATACACTCTCCTGTTAATGCTCCACTGACATGGTAAGATGTTAAATATTGCAGACCCTGGTATCTGTTTGTTGCTGATAATATATGCTCAATAGAACTCCAGCTTAAGCTTGTTGATAATGGCTTAGCAGATGCATTTACCTGGACAGATTTAAATTCCACAGCATGCTCACATGGAATGATTTGAAAAACATTTGAATTGAGCATACTCATCAGGACCACTATGGAAAAACACCTAATATACTAATGGTTAGATAACCCTAACTGCCTAGCTCTTAAAAATTTACATGTCTACAGCTTCTATATTCCATAGGAAGCACACAGTTGCAAGTTACTGCCAACAGTATGGTGGCATACAAGAAGGGCATTTTTAATAAAGACTCTCCACATACCATACTGCAGTACTGTACATCTCATATGGAGGATAATTCATGTGAGCTGATACAGTTTAAATATTTAGTAGTCAAAATGTAATGGGGTTTTAGTTTCAGACACAGAGGTGCAGTCCAGAGCACCACTCACTCTCACACACTCAAGTGAAGTGTGCCACGCCAGTTTTGCGTTTTGGCGCCAAGTGTTCAGTCAGTCACCTTCAAAAGTACAAAAAAAACAACCTACCTTCTCTTCTTGTAATAATACCAACACCATACGCACCACCACCAGTCCAGTCCTTCCACCACTCACCACACGAAACACGATGGTTTGGTTTGCTCCTGAGCATGAAATCATCAAATTCCACTTCCACCGATGTCCACCTGCAGACAGCCTTCTTCCATCAAATTGCAAGTTGCAATTGCAACTACGCGAACGCGAATAACGCGCAATTACTTAAAGAGGAGTTTGAGGCTTGTCGAGTTGTCGTCATGTCAGACTCGCGTCAGTCATGTAACTGCCTGGCACGCCATCTCCAGTAACAGTTCAGGCTACGGGGAAAACGGGGGAAAAAACAAAGTAAGTGGGAAAAAAAAGTCTGTATAGCGAAAAAAAAAAAAGTGTGTATAGCGCTAAGAAAATCCAGGGGGGGTGCAAGTGCACCCCCTTGCACCTGCCTGCAGGCGCCCTTGCATAAGAGCGACCAACATGCAACTCAGGTAGAGTTCCTCCTAGTAAGGAAAGGGCATTAAGCTACAATCAGTGACTGCAAAGTCACCTCCAGTGAAACAGATGGCCCACAGCAAAGAACACTGGTTTCCACAGTCAGCTGCAAGCGCTGATGAAAATAAGGTTCTAAGGTCAATAGAGACTAGGCTGAAGACCTGGTAGTTGACTGAAGAGAAACCACAAGTGTTCAAGGAATTTCTCAGGGCTTTAGCACCTCCGGAAGTTGAGGAAAAAGGTGGAAATGGAAGAAGAATGGCAGCACCTCAAAACAGCTTGTGTGAGGATTGTAGAACAGACATGTGGCCGAGCCAGGGCTGGTAATAAGGTACATTAGGAAAGTTTGTGGTGGAATGTAGAAGTCCAGGAAGTCACCAAAAGAAAGAAGGAGTCCAGGAAAAAGTGAGAATTGAAAAGATGGACCAAGCTAGGAAGGAATACTGGTTGGTTAACAAAGAAGCTAAAAGAGGAGATGCAATAACAAAAAACAAGGCATCAGAGGCACTATACCAGCTTCTTTAATGTGACTTGGTAGCTGACACAAAGAAACTGTATCAGCTTGCAAGGCAAAGATAGAAAGGTAAACACAGTCAGACACCCTTTGTATGTGATGCCAGTAACAACCTACTCACCAGCCCACAGGAAATCAAAGGCAGGTGGAAGTACTTCCAACAGCTTCTGAATGAAGAAAACTCCACAGAAGCTGTACTGCCTGAGACACAGCCTAGAATGAAAGAGGAGGAGGAACCCACCTTAGAAGAAGTAAGAACAGTGTTAAGAAAAATGAAGTCAGGAAAGCAGCAGGATCAGATGAGATCACAGCAGATATGATCAAGATGTTGGGTGAGATAGGGGAAAATGGCTCCTGATTGAACTCATAGCAGCATGGAGAGAAAGGCATATACCAGATGACTGGAGAATAGGCATAGTAGTGCTAGTGTACAAAACCAAGTACAAAGATATAAAACTCCTGTCACACTGCATGAAAGTTCCGGAGAGGGTGATTGTTAAATGAATATAGACAGTAGTAGTAAGTAAGCTAGGAGATGATAGTTTGGATTCAGATTAGGATGTAGTACAAATGACTCAATGTTTGCAGTGAGACAGATATCTGAGAAGAAGCTGGAGATGAAGATAGAGTCCAACTGGGTATTCCTAAACTTGGAGAAAGCATATGTGAAGGTCCTAAGAAAGTTTATTTGGGCAATCCTGCTGTGGTTTGGAGTCCCAGAAACATTGGTATAAGTACAGTCTATGTACAAGGGCCCAATAACTCAAATACAAACAATGTTCAGTCTTGCAGAGGGATCCCCAGTGGAAGTGGGTGTGCATCTGCGTTCATTTCCGAGCCCTCTGTTGTTTATATTGGTGATGGACAACATCAGCAAACAGGTTGGAAAGGACAGATCAACAAAGCTGCTATTTGCAAATGATGTGGCTTTACAGAAGAGCAAGAGCTTCAGCCAAGGATAGTGGAATAGAATGCAAAACTGAATGCATGGGATGAAGACTGTTGTAATGGCAGCAAATCTGCAGGAAATGGCAGGAAATCAAAAGTTAAAAATTGAGATAAAATGAAAATAGTGGAACAGTTTAACAGGTTTGGGTATCTGGGAGAGGTGGTTGAGGAGAAGGGAAGTCAGAATAACGAGGTCAAAGCTAGAATTAGAGGAGCTGCAGCCAACTGGCACAGAGTGTAAGGTGTAGTGTATGACAGAAAAATGCCAAAGAAGCTGAAAAGTAATGTGTACAAAGCAATGGTGTGACCAGTAATACTGTATGATACAGAAACCTGGGCAGTAAAGGCAGAGCAATTAAAAAAGCAAGAGGTGATGGAGGTGAAGTCCCTGAGATGGGTGGTAAGATACACACTGTGGAACAGATGAAGAAATGAGGACATCAGAGCAGAAGCCAAAATAGCTCCATTTGCAGAGAAGGTCAAAGAGAACAGATTGTGATGGTTTGGTCATGTGCAGAAAAGCAGAAGACAATCTGATAAAGGAGATTTGGAACAGACAGGAAGAAGACAAGAAAAAAAGGTCATCTAGCAAAGAGATGGATGAATTGTGTGACAGAAGACCTACTGCAGTCAGGCATGATTATCTAAGTAGATAGGAGAGTGGCACTGAATCAAAAGAGATGCAGACAGTTGACACAATACCTCGACCCCATGTAGAAAATAGGAAACAAAAGGGTTGATGATGAAGATGATGATGATGATGACTGGCTGCCTATCACATTAATCATAACCTTATATATTTTCTTGTAAAACATTTGAGGAAGTCTTACCTCTCCGTCAGGTTTAGCTGCTGCTTACTTCCCCTGGTGGTTTATCTCCTACTTATGTTCCTTGTCCTTCAGCATGCACAGTGGTGTCCATTGCATTTGTCACCTTGTTGACACTTTATGTGTCTTCGTTATGCAATATAATTTCATTTTTGCACTTGTTATTGTCACAATATATTTGATCTGATGTGCTGGTCTGCTACTATTTCTCTGAACTATTAGTCTGCTGAATTGATGGATGTAACCTACTACAAACTACTTTGGCATTGTGTGTAATACTTGGTTGCTAATCAGTGGATTGTTTTGTGCTATACATTTCTGTTTTCCCTGTTATTGCTGATCTACAGATCAAACAAGCAACCAACAAATTAAATAATTAAGAAAGTAAGTAAATAAAATATTTCAGAAAGAGTTTGATATTCACTCTCAACCATAGCTATAAAGACAATGCATTTGGTTATCATTCATACAGGCTTTCTTTCTATGCTTGTAAATGACAACTAAATACATTGCCTGCAGCCTTGTTTAAGAGTTATAGCTGAAAGTGGCCTCTAACTATCATGTAGTGTGCCAAAGAAAGACAGGCTACATTTCGCATACATCACCCTGTAATCTGAATAATGTGTTCAGATAGCTGTTAACTGTTTTTTTAACAAGAAACAGCTTCATTAAAGTTGCACTTATGACATAGACAATCATACATTTAAATAAATTAAAACAAACCATACTGACATATTTTCCATTGCAGACATTGTACATGACTGATAATCTATCAAGTCATTGTCAGTCATGCATTACATTGCTCATTCAATTCCTGCCTTCCCTTAAATCTCATTCCTCTTCCAAAACACTGCTCTGCATGTATTGTTCCAACAATTCAGTTTTTCTTTGTAATTTGCTCCTACTCTTTTCAGAAGATCCTTCTTGCAGTTGTTGTATCTCTGTTACTATATTCACTACTTCTAGTACAGCTGGTTTAGACTTTGATTTCTGCTTTCTAGTAATTGTTTTTTTTTAGCAGCCACCAGAAATACTCAGCAAGGAATTACTATGTCTAAGCAATTTTGATTCTGTATCACAACTAAAAAAAAAAAAAAATTCCTTAGTTTCACCGATTTCCTCACCCAGTATTTCTGATAGACAAGTCTGCAGGGAAGTTTTAAAGTATCCCAACTCATTACACCCCCTAGAAATATGTTTCCATTTATTTATTTATTTATTTGTCTTTGTTTACTGGGAAAGTCTGACTGGATAATACCCACTTTAAGTGAAGGCCCGGGGAGAAAAGCTCCATTTATATACATTGCATTACACTAAATTCCAGTCAAATACAGAATAGTTACATTTCTATTTACATTTATACACAAACAGTAGTTACATTTATACATATACATCTAAGAAGTGGAAGTTACTAAAGAGAAAGCACACATACAACTTAGTGGTCTAAAAGACCTATGCAAACACTTCCAATCAAAGATGCTACACTTCTAGACTTTGTTGCATATTTGGGAACCATGCATACATCCTTCCATTGTTTCATTGTGAATTGCTTATCGAGTCTCTCTTCCCAATCCTCTCTAACCTCCTCTGACTGATTCTTATCGTTACAATGCAATATTTTATATACTCTACTAATTATCCCTTTTTTATCAGCAGCTTCTGTTCTAGATTTTACTACAGATTCTACCAGTTCTAGTCTTTCACTTAGAATCCCCCTATTTCTTTCTTTTTGCCTGTACTCTGATATCAAGCTCTAGCCTGCAGTTCAAATGAATTATTTGCCTCTTCCCATTCTGTTACCTTTCCTTTTCTAATTATTTGCAACCAATACCTTAGTTCCTTTGCTAGTTTTCTCCAGTAAATTCCATCCCCTCTTGGCTATTCTCTGTACCCCTAATTGCAGTAATCCGTATCGGCAGAATCTCCTTTCTCCATCCCCATGTTTGCTTAGTTTTTAGAATACTTTCTACTTTATTGAATATAATATTCTGTATGGTTATTGTTATTCTCCTTAAGGGTCTGTATCCAATAATCTCCAAAAATGCATTACCCTGCATTTTTATTTTGGTTAGTATTGGCGCACGATCTGAAATTGTTATTGCTATTGGATGCATAAAAAAACTTTCAATCCAATGCACATATTCCTGTGAAATATAATTTTTATCTAGCCTAGCCCAGTTTTTATACCTTGGGGAATAATATGTAAATTCTCTTCAAACTCCTACTAGTGAATTCACATCTTTTATACCATATATTTTAAAATCTACCTTCTTTTGTTATATTTTCCCTTCTAGGCTTCCCAGATACACCCTCACTGTTATTGTCCTGAAGATCAAGTGATGCTCTATTCTTCACTGAATGACCCTAATTAAATGACTTATTTTGTGGTTCCCTTAGTGTGACTCAGTGGTGCAGTGATAGAAGGTGCTGTCTGACTGTGTTTGGTTCTGCAGTTTGGTTCTGCTGGGGTGCCTTCCAAGTAAACTCTATGCATCATCTTTGTATATGTGTGAATTTTTTTCTAGGTGCTCCAGTTTCCTCCCACATTCCCAAAGGCATGCCATTGATGAATTGGCGTTCATTCAAATTATCTGTAGATGTGGCTATGTGAGAGTGAGTAAGCTTGCAGGCCCTGTAATGAGTTGGCACCCTGCTCATGATTAGTTCCTCTGCCTCGCAATAAGTTAGTGCTGAGACAGGGTTCAGATCCCCCATGAACCTGAAATGCATTGATTAAGCCAGTAATTAATGGATTTCCAATGCTTCTTTTCATCCTCTCTCTGATGAATATTAATAAACTCTCTTTCCCTAGCATTTCTTTATGCTTCCTTGTGCTACTTTTAGGGTGCAAGTTCTTATATTATGAAATGCTCTAGGAAGCATGGTATATGAAGCAAGCTGCATTTTATAAGGTTGATAGATCTTTCTTCTTTTGTTCCAGTTTTACTTATGATTCTTGGTTTGTATTCACTGTTCTTAAAGGTTTCTTGTTAGTCTAAAAGCTCAAGTAAATATAAAACGTATGTTAGTGCAATAAAACATATCACATCACCTCTGTGTTGTAGTGGTTTCCTCTTTTTTTTTTTTGCCATGGCTAAGAATAGAATTTATGTTAATCTAATTGCCTTGTTTTTAATGTCATATTTTAAATCTAATGTAAAACCAAAACAAAACCAATCCGAAAGCCCAGTAGTAAAACATGAAAACTGTTTTAATATGAAGCACTTTTTGTCACTGTTTATACAGTGACTTCATCAGATAAAATAAAAACCTTCATGTCGTTTTTAAATAATAATTGTAAGAATGTCACATGTTGGAAAACTTCCAATCAACAAGTAAAGCTGTATATGCACGTATTATTAAAAAGTACTACAAGCAAATACTATTAAACAGTTAAATGCACTAAACACTATTCTAATTAAAAAAAATGATATAACATAAACCTATATAAATGATGTGTGTAAACAATCAAAAAAGTGTATATCACACACAGCGGAACAATATCATCTGTTTAAACTTTTTAATTTAAGCAAACAAGTGAGGTTGCAAGCTTCATTAAGACCTGGATTAGAAAAGGCATTAAGTCTCAACTGCCAAACTAATTCACGTTCTTCCAAGTGTATATTTTAAATCTACCCAAGAAAATCTGAAGGTGTTAATTCTCAATAGCAGGGGCCTAAACAAGAAGCTCTACTCCCTCCAAGCTCTCCTCACTTTGGAGAATGCGGACATCTGTGCAAGTACCGAGACATGATTTAAAGCCGCAGAGAGTACCCCTGCAGTGCAAGGCTTCAATGCCTTCCACATATTTAGACCAGCAACTGCACAGACAGGGACTAAAGGTGGAGGTATCTCAGTCTACATTAAAAAACAAGCATACCTCTAGGTCAGTTAAACAGGATAATGCATTAGAATTCCTCCATATCCAGATTATCATAGATATAATCCCCAAACCATATCCTAGCAAGATATAGGTCTGCCTCTATGTCACATGAAACACATAATTTATACTTTGATCCACTGGAGGTACTCGCCATTCAACCAAATACCAAACTCATGGGGGACTTTTAACTTTCCCTCTATAAACTGGGAATCCTGTACAACCCCAAATTTGCAGGCACAGAGATTCCTAGACTTTGTCAACACAAACACCCTGGACCAGTTAGTGCATACACCTACTAGAGGTACACATGTATTGGACCTGGTACTCACAAATATGGGAAAACTCTGCACTCCCCAAGTATAGTGTCCTCTTCGGTAAGTTAAGACCACAAAGCAATCTCTTTCGAAATAAGAATCAATTCTGTAGCCCCAGCAAACCATATAACAGTTAGAAACTACTCCAAGGCAAGTTACCTTTTATGAAGTGATATCCTGTCAAACTTGCAAACCCCTCCAAACCCAGATAATACAGCACCTATGCAGAATTATTTACAGAAGCTCTGTACAACCATGTCAATGACTGCATAGTGGCTGCTGTGCTTACCAGAAGTAAACCCAAAACTAACTAAAAAAAATAAACCACCCTGGTGGAATTGAATAGTGAACAGGCTGTACTACAACAACAACAAAAAAGTCATAGTTAAAACTAGGAAGTGTAGCACCAAAAAAAGATAAAAACTCTCTCTTCAAACTGAATAGAAAACTAAGAGGACTAATTAAGTCCAACAAAGTAAAATCTGAGGTAGAGATAGTGTCTCAGTCCAAGGACAATCACAAAGTCTTCTTTTGTTATGACTGAAACCACAAAGGCAGCACTCAACAGTGTGTGAACTGTTAATAAATGGAACAAAGTTCATTTCAAAGAGAGATATAGCAAAAGTTCTTCCTGATCAATTCAACTCCAACTTTACTTCAAAATTTGCCAGGACATATTACAATTCAAAAGGAATGTGTTTAAAGGTGAACAGATGTACACTGCTATTGACAATAGCATCTTTTTCTTTCGGCTTTTCCCGGTTAGGGGTCACCATAGATGATCACCTGTCCGCTCATGATCGGCGGTGGTGTTTTACAGTGTCGAGTTGCCAGCCCGGCACTCAACCTTCCACAGAAGGCACATGCATGCACGCACGCACTCACTCCTAGGGCCAATTTAGAGTGCCCAATCTACCTACAGCATGTCTTTGGGATGTGGGAGGAAACCAGAGCACCACTGCTACTGACAATAGCAAAAGACAAAAATGTGATAAAAAACCTAGAAAGTGCACAACTGTGTCTTGGTTATTGATGTTGCTACCTCTTTTTAATACAGCACATATTAATAAGTGTACAGCAGGAACTATATTCATTTTTGGCACATAGTGTATTTGTATGCATAATGCATATCTGTGTCTGTGAGACAGAGAGTAAAAGTGAGAGAACCTGTAAACAGCTCTTCTACAAATTCGCAGCATGAGGTGTTATGGAGCCAACATACCACTAGGTGGCAGCCACAGTTTACATCTGCTGAATGCTCAGAGAAAAATAATTTAGACTTCAGGAGCTGGACATTCTCATTTACTCAGTTTTATGCCAATAATAAATTTCTTACTGCTAGATACAGCATTGTCTTTTAGTATAAGATACTTCAAAGGAGCACTAAGAGATTAACAACAGAAGCATATCTCTCAACCTCTTAGAGCAAGAAATCTGGACAAAGCCATGAGTAAAAGTGTGAAAAGGCCCAAAATAGGGACAATTTTAAAATATTGCTCTTGCAAACTTAGAAAGTTGATAGAATAACAGGTTTTACATTAGCATGAATTTTCTGAAGGGTATGAAGTGTGAAACTCAAATGTCTGTCTTTATTTTCTGACGTCAATCTTTAATGAGTTGCCACTAATTTGTCAGAAAAACCCAATTTTATGACAAATGGACCAAAAATATGAGGCAAAAATCTGGACATTCTGCGAAAAACTGTATAGTTGAGAGGTATGAGAAATACTCTTCAGGTACAGGCAATTATTTATCTCCAAATAGTATGAACAATGTAAAATAAAACTAAAGTAAAAAAAGGCAGCATTTCTTTCCCATTTTCCACTGTTCAGTTACATTAATGTCATATAAATAATAAATAAATATACGGTTCGATTCTCAGCTAGAGCGTCTTCTGCGTGGAGACATGCGTGAATGGGCGTACCTTCGTTGAAGGTTGTGCATCAGGGCTGGTAACTCAGCACATAAAAATCAACTACCAATCATTAGCGGACTGGAGTTCAGCTTTGGCGACCCCTAACCGGGAAAAAGCCAAAAGACACAACAACAACAACAACAACATTCAAGCAACAGCACTGTTTGCTGTTTTCTGGTCAGAAGAGCAAAATAACTTCTATGAAAATAAGAACCGGAATGGAGCTATACCAGCTCATGGAGCCTGAGTGCTGGGAAGGCAGAAGTTAGAATATGGCTACTGCTGCTGGTTGGTTGTTAGAATAGCTTCTTAAACAAAATTTATCAGGAATGCAAATAGCAAGTGTGGAGATGAGTTGTTTAATGTATCTATCCCAACTAGGTTACATTTAATGAAAACTTCAAAAGCACAGGAGATGACATAAAAACTGTTGTAGGTAATACTTTTTAAATACAGTATGTTACCTTCAACATTCCAAAGACATGCAGTAGGTGAACTGGACACTCTAAATTGGCCATAGGTGTGAGTGCATGTGACAGTTGTATGGTATGGAAGAATAACCATGGCAAAGCTAGCCACCCAGCAGTGTGAACCTTGGCTCTAGATGACTGCCACTGTTGAATGTGCCCCATCCTCCTTCCCCTGTGCAAAAGTGGGGAAAGGAGCTGTGGATGGATTGATGGCAATTATTGATAACTTATGATACCAGCTGTTGAGATTACTTCATTCAGAATTCTGCATCTGATGCCTGAAGAAGACAGTGCCATCTTTTCAAAGATAGATCGATAATACTTTTGTTAGTCCCTTAAGAGGTTCCTGCAGTACTTTTTCTTCCTTTTTTCTACTACTGCAATTGTTTGTTTGTGTCTTTTGGCTTTTTCCTGGTTAGGGGTCGCCACAGTGGAACTCCGGTCCGCTAATGAATAGATTTTTACGTACTGACTTGCCAGGCCTAACGCACAACCTTCTACGAAGGAACGCCCATTCACGCATGTCGCCATACAGAAGACGCTCTAACTGAGAATCGAACGAGCAACATCTAACTGTGAGGCGACAACGCTACTGCAGCACCACCACCGCGGTTTGTTTTTTTCTACTACTGCAATTAAACTACTATTAAAGCAGGGGAATATGAGGAGTGATTTTTTTCTGTGGATTAAAGGCAAATAGGATCATTTAATCTTTTCAGGTACAGCAGACTTGTAGTACCACTCCCTAAAACCATATATTAAGTGAAAATTCAGATGAAGGAAATCATATGTGCATTATGTGTTACATTTGTAGGGACTGGAAATGAATAGCTAGAATTTAGTGTACAGATAGCCGATTATATTTTTTAGGTAAAGGTGTATATACCCACAACCAACAAAGCATTATGCACAAATGTCACAGGAAGGATAAATCCTTCTTTCTTCACAAATCAGTATGATCTGAAGAAGTTTGGTGACTGTACTAAACGAAAGTGCTAATAAATTGTTATTTTATTTATTGCCGAGTGCCTTTTATTGTTTTTACAGCTAGCCATTTTTTCCATTACAAATCAGTATGTAATATTGCTGATACACAGCTGAGTTATTTATTTATTTGCTTTTTTGTTTTATCTTTTTAAATATGTATGTTATTGTAGATGCTTCTTTACTAAGAAAGTAGAGTAGAAGCAGAAATCTACTGTAACTGACATTCATTGTTATGTTCATCATTATCGTAGTATGATTTTCCAAAAGCCTGTTTTTGTGCCACAAATATTGTAGCTTTCAGAGTTGCCTTTGTTTGCAAAATACTATTTACTATGATCTGGTGCTGTATCAATGAATTTTGGAGGAGTGAAGTTTTTCTTCAGTTTAGTGTCTTATACTGTTTTTGAGCTTACTGCCAAGCTAATAAAGATAGTATTAAGCTCAGATGAATTTTGCAGAGAGAGAGAGAGAGAATGCCAGGTTTTCTCCCTAGAGATGATATATCTTGTTTACTGTTGAAAACATTTTTCTCCTGGAGAGAATTCTGGACTTCCATATTTTATGTTTTATGACCGCCATTGTTTACAGTTATAAATAACAGGATCTTTAACACATACGCTGACACCACTTATGTTGGTTATAAAAACATTAAAAATGAAATGAAACTTTCCTAATGCATTCATCTGATTTTTCAGTTATACTATATATTCAATGTTTATGGCAATCCCCTATTAAGTAAGTACAAGGCAATCATAAACCCTGAAGAAAGACCAAAAATTACAGTAAATCGTGTTTCATGCTTCATCACTGCTAATAATAAATAAATCATATTATTCTACACTCTTGCTCAAGATCTGTAAATGTCAGTGGAAACCAGTATTGCATGGAATACATGAAGTAAGATAAAATAAGCTCTAATTTGCTGTAGATTTTGAAGAGGAGATCATACCTTTACAGCTTTGCCTTTCCTGACTACCTTGGGTATTCATAAAACCATTCTATTCCTTATTGTCTTTTGTGCAAGAAACACTCATTTAACTCAGTCAAGCCTAAAATGCCTTTTTGTATACTTCCAGTTCACACCCATGCTGTCTTATGGCATCTAGAACTTTTTTGGGTCTGGTTTCTTCAACTAAGTGACTTATCAGCTAATAATAGACAGTATTAGAAAGGGGAAGGTGTATTAATAAAATTACACTAAGATTGTCAGTCTAGGATGTCCTGCTTTGGAGAAATTTATTTGACAGGTATTATTCATATTTTCATATTCATGTTCTTATATTCATAACTAAGAGGGCTACATTTTATTGAGGTGTTTGTGTGTAACACCAATGCGGCAGACTAGACAATTCAATAAAAATGCTTGTTTGCATCTCATTATACTAGAAATGTTGCTAATTATTTGTAAGTAATTATGTAAATAAGCAGTATTTCTATATATACTTCAAAAACAAAAAATGTTGCACAGCATTAGGTGAAACCTTAGATAGTGTTGAAAAAATGTCTTTAATATTTGTACTTTTATATGATACATCTTGTGAGATATCGAGTATTATTTGTATTCATGTTGCGTCTTTCGACTTTTCCCGGTTAGGGGTTGCCACAGCAGAACTCCGGTCCGCTAACGACTGGCAGTTGATTTTTACGTGCTGAGTTGCCAGCCCTGATGCACAACCTTCAACGAAGGTACGCCCATTCACGCATGTCTCCACGCAGAAGACACTCTAGCTGAGAATCGAACTGGACAGCGTCTTACTGTGAGGCAACAACGCTACCATAGCACCACCACCGCGGATCTATAATTATACAAATAAACATACGTTTTTAGGTTTCTGTAAATAACTCAATAAACATGCACTTACCGAGGAATTTCTTGTTGTCATATGAAAGATTATGTTTGTTTAACAAAAAGATTCAAACAATATATGTTTAGGATGTATAGTTTAAAAGATATGAACATCTGTTTGTCAAAGTTTAGAAAAATATAATTTGGGATTTGTGTGCATTGTAATATGTTACAGTATTTATGGAAAAGGCTATGAATGCACTGACTGTTAGCAATGTAAAGAATATTTATTTCTTACTGATAGTGCTATTTGTACAGTTTTAATAGCTTTTCTTATTCACAAAATATTTACATTAGTTTATCTTATGCTTTTTAAGTTTATGTTTCAGAAAATGCTCTGGAATGCAAGATTTGTGTAGGTTGTTAGAGGTCAACCAAAGTCAATAAGATAACATGTGAGATCACCAGTTCTGGCTAACTTCTGGAAATTACCCTTCATCTGCAATTCCCTTAGTCATTACAAGTTTAAAATTCAAATCTATAACCAAATAAATAAGACAGCATTTTAAGTGCAGCTGTTGATCTCTGAATTTTTTTTCTTTTTAATACCGTATTCAAAATTCTGCTAGAAGAATAAGATTAAGAGGGAAAGGGACTATACAACAGTCCAAACTGCACCAGACCTCTGCTGGAAGAAACTAAAGGATGGGGATCTCGTTACCTGTGCAATCTTACAACATTATGGCCTCACAGGAAGGTAACCTTCTTTGGCCTTCACCTACTTCTGGGCTGTGTTAAATTTAAGTGAGGCATACACTCCCATTCATTCCCCAGATTGCTGTTCTTGTATATGCTGTGTATTGTTAGATGCAGAGTTTCTGTTGGGATTCATTTATTATACTCTGAAAGCCTAAGTAGTACTGATGTGGAAGGGCTGAGTGCTCCACAAGCTTAAATCCACAGTCAGCTATGTGGTTTAGTCATAAAAGAATCAGACTGAGGAGTGTCAATATTTTTCACACCATTCTCATATAATTTGACTAGTCAAGTATGGAAGAAAATAACTTTGCAAAGGGTATTCTCTAGGCCCATGGTATAGCTGTGTTACTGCCTCCCATAAACCAGTGAAGTCTCTGACAAGGGACAATAAAAATAGGACAATAAAAAATAAAAGCATAAACTGATGTGTTAGAGAAAATTACTATACTACTGGGATACAGTCAGAAAAAGGTATGTCAGTTTGCCAGAAAAAGAAATTGCAGGAAAAGACAAGATTGTATTTAATCTGATTTTACATTACTCTCCTGAACGAATGAGCTATACCCAAGCAGTCTATAATAATATATATTATAGTTTCTTATAGCGTTTCACCCCGGGCCTCCACTGAAAACAGGCTCTGTGGAACCTAGTCGGACATTCCCGGTTAACAAATGTTAAATAAAAATAAAATAAAAATAAAAAATAAAAATAATGCCGGTCTATCCTGGCAAATGACACATGATGCCCTAGATGTAATTCCTTAATTATGTATCTTGTTGAGAACAGTTACTCTGAGACTGAGCATGGTGCCGTTTTACTTAAACTGTTTACATATATTGTCAGCTCACAGAGTTCTCAAGTTTAACAAATAATGGTTCACTACGTGATCCATTGTCAGAAATCCCACGTCAGTGTAAAGCAAACATATCAGCGCTCTGAACTGATATGGACTCTGTAGGACAAGGGGTAGCATGACACAAATTAGACATCCTCTAGGTGGGAGACTGGCACATTAAAATGTAGTACAGAAGGAGTTGCCGTCCCCTTCCCCACATTGCATCCCAAAAAGCAGACCTCAAATAATAACATTGTAACATCAGCTGTCAACTCTGTTCCATAGTCTGTAACATAAGCCACGCACATGCATTATAATTCTCTCTGTTCTTAAGATCATGCAATAAACTTTATATTAGTTTTTTACACAACATGAGGCTGTAGAACAGCTCCCTCACACAAACAGTATCAATGTGATAATTCATTCCAACATCTAGTAGAGATTATTAATGTATAACATCCATGCCTGGTGAGTACCAGTTGTCTTAGCAAAAGAAAGACAGACAAATAGAGACACACAACACACACACACACACACACACACACACACACACACACACACACACACACACACACACACACACACACACACACACACACATGCAGATTCTGACAGAAAATTACAGTAATTTGCATTTCAAAAATGGAAGCAGAAGACAGTACCAAATTCAAACCATATATTAAAGAAAATAAAATGCCTGCACATAGCTTCAAAAACTGTAGACATTTCCATTCACTTCTAGAGCTGTCCTGTTGCTAAAATTAAATTATTTCAAATGTACTTCATTTCACAGGAATTACACATAAACTTTCAAGATCATTACATTCTTCTAAAATATTTGATTTGCAAGGCAGATACCACATAAGGACTTCAGGAAACTACAATCTAAAATAGATTCAGTCCTGTTATATGACAGCTAAGCATCATACAACCTTACATGCTGAGTGATCATGCAACTAGTAAAAAAAAAAAAAGAAGCAATAAATTAATTGTATAATAGAAATAATGCCCTTTGGAAATGGGGGCTTTTGATGAGATTTACTCTTGATCAAGCTGGACCTTCCCTAAATTCCACTCTGCAAGGGCATTAGCCCTTTTGTTATAACATCTACTTAGAAGTATACATTTTCTGAGTACAAAAAAGTACTTAAACAGGGATTCTTTGAACGGGGACTCCCCCTTATCTTGGACTACAGTGACCTCAGAGTTAATCATTATCAATGAGGAGGTGTAGTAAGTAAAGGCTCTACATGCTTGTTTGCAAATGTTTGTGCTCACGAAAAACATTACCTTAAATTGTGCTTTGAATTACCTTTTTTTTCATAGCTAAGCAGCCTATGAACTCATGCCACCTTCACCAGTGCCACAGAAGCATCTACTCTATTGGTTATCTTGCCATATCATATCTGCTGCAGCATGCTGATTACATGTTATTTGTACTGTTGAATAACTACTTAGCATAATCTCCACCTTACCTCCTATAATCCACACTTTTACACTTGTTGGGCTAATGTTGTTCTGGGCTTCTGAAAGTCACGGTATATTTTACTTTATCTGTACTTGCTCCTCTTTTACTACATTTGTACCAAGGCATTTGATTAATGGTGTATAACTAAAATTAATGCATATATCTAATTAAAGTATTTGGTTAATGACTTGATGTTTATATAGTGCATATGGAATTTTACACAATTTAAACTTTTGTAATAATTTTTACATTAATTGTAATAATTATTGCATTATTTACATTTCTCATTATTATAAGGACTTGTGTCCAGGTCATGGCTGAAAAGAGTGCTTGGCCCAGGCAGTATAAACCAAACAAATAAATAAATAAATGGTGCTGGTATCTTTTTCTGCAGTAAGATAATGCCGCATACCAGACTTTGGGATGTGTTCTTACAGGAGGTGGCACTATCGGTGTCATGACGTGAAGTGGACCTCCATCGGCTACTAAAGAACTCAGTGGTTTACTGCTAGCAGTGAGGTTCAGCAGAGGTGTGACACGATACCATCCATTTTTACATTCCTGTCAGAAAAATGAAACATTAACAAGATCAAATATTGGTCTGCAACTCTGTAGGCATGTTTAACAGGCACGGGAGAAGAAAATATACAACAACCTACACTACTGTAATTGCGACAATTTCTCTGACTGCAACAAATTATTTGTTGCTGCTCCCACATCTTTGATTTCAATGTAAGATGTTCAAAACCACAGTCCCTACTGTTTTATGTCATCTCTGATACTTGGGGTTAACTGTACTTTGTTCAGACAAAGAACAACTTGATGGTCTCTTACCAGTAATGCTAGGCTACATTTGGGGACTTTCTGAAAAATCCCAATTCTACTCTGTCTTGTTAAGTAGCACCTGTACCAGGCATTCCCCCAACACTCACATAAAAAGGTAAACATTTCTCAGGGTGAAAAACTGCACCATTAAACTTTCTGTTCCTACACTTTTAGAAGAACTTGTTAGTTTAGAAGGCAGTGCAACCCAGGGGTACAAATTAAATATGTGCATGCCAGCAAATCTCAGGTTTGAATGTCAGTATTTTTATATATTTATATTTGAGCGATGCAAATTATTTTTATAAAAAGTCTTGGACAGTAAAATGAGATGCTGTTAATTGGTAAATATTGTGTACTCTAGTAATATCAGCCTGGGAGTTTTTTTAACTGTTATATCACGTCTTTATTTCTATATTCACAGTGTTACAGGGTGTGCAGGATTGTTTTACCTCTCTTAACCTGTCTGCACACTACTAAAACTTTTGTCTGTATATAATATTTTATTTACATTAAAGTGCATCTGTTGTTAGCCTTACATTTGTTTCTTGTGGTTACATTTTAAACTCAATATTCTTTTTCTTTTGGGCATTGTACAGAGATAGTTTGAATATTTCTTTATTATTTTATTGTAGCATATTGTTCCAGAGATAACCATGTTGTAGTTTTCACATTTACTGTTTATTTCCATTTTGAATATGATTATCTAGCAGTTTTTATCTATCTACAGTCTCTTACACTACAGTAACTCATTAGCTGCCTTCATGGGTATTGACCATATTTATGGGGATATTGTATATTGAAATTTGTGGACTTATTCAATAATTTCAAAAGTCTGATGGTTGCACTGGAATTTACCCATGCTTCATATGGTCTTGTCTTAATTTAGTGAAATGAATATACAGCACTGGAAATGAATTAATCCTAGGATGTTGAGGTCACTGGAATAATCTAATTTGGTGTAATTACAAGATGTTTCTGGTGGTAACTGTTTGGCTAAGCAATTCATGCTTCAACAATGGGCCACTTCAGTGATTAATTAAACTACTCCTAGTTTGTATGGAGTTAGGTATATTAAGGAAGGGGGCGTGATGTTAAAGTCCCCTGCTTAGGGCTGTGGGGCAAGAGGTATGTATTGATTCTGCAGTTTTACTGGAGATATGTTTCCCATTAGGCATTTCTGATATTTACTCATGTTAGAGTTCCTAGGTTGCCATTTGCAATACTAATATCTGGTAAGTTTCACACAGGTGCACCTCAGGGCGTCCCTCATATGTTTGGAAATATATTTTAGACCCTGGAGATAAGCACAGAGAGAGCACTATCACTGTTCATAATATGTGTACATCTGTGCATGTTTCTTGGAAAGGTGTGGAACAGTCCAATAGAAGGGCTGATATAAGAAGACATGTGATCATGAAGTTCTTCATCATCATCATCATCATCATCATCATCATCATCAGCCCTCTTTTCCTATTTTATCCATGTGGTTTGTGTGTCATGTCAAACTGGCACTATATCTCTCAGTTCAGTGCCACTCTCCTAAGTTTTTCAGCAGTCATGCTTGGCTGTCACATGTCTTCTCTCACACAATCCATCCATCTCTTTGCTGGATGCCCTTGTTTCCTCTTCCCTTCTTATTGTCTGTCCCAAATCTTCATCACCACATTGTCTTCTGCTTTCCTGCACATTTGCCTGGACCACTGTAATCTGTTCCTTTTGACCTTTTCTGAAATTGGAGCTTCTTGGGCTTCTGCTGCGATGTCCTCATCTTTTCATCTGTCCCACAGTGTGCATCATATCACCCATCTCAGGCACTTCATCTCCATCACCTCTAGCTTCCTCAACTGTTCAGTCTTTACTGCCCAAGTTTCTGCACCATACAGTAGTACTGGCCACACCACTGTTTTCTATGCCTTACTTTTCAGCTTCTTTAGCAGTCTTTTGTCATACACTGTTCCTCACACTGGGCCAGTTGGCTGCAGCCCCTGTGATTCTAGATTTGATCTCTTCATTCAGACTTCCCTTCTTCTCAGCCACCTCTCCCAGATACTTGAAGCTGTTAACATGTTCCACTATTTCCCCTTCTATCTCACTGCTCAGCTTCTTCTGATTTCCCCTATTTGCTGCCATTGCAACTGTCTTATTTGTACTCAGTGTCATCTCATGTGTCTTCAGTTTTGCATTCCATTCCCCTATCCTTTGCTGAAGTTCTTACTCAGAGGCTGCCTGTAATGCCACATCATCTGCATATAGCAACTTTGTTTATCTGTCCCCTTCAGCCTGATTGATGATGCTGTCCATCACCAATATGAACCGTAGTGGGCTCAGTGCTGAGCCCTGATGCACACCTACTCCCACTGGGAGCCCCTCTGTGAGACCGAACACTGTTTGTACTTGAGTTATTGAACCATTGTACATAGCCTGCACTAATTCTACCAATGTTTCTGGAACTTCAAACCACCACAGGACTGCCCAGATCAGCTTTCCTGGGATCTTGCTTTCTCCCAGTCTAGGAATGCCTAGTTGGATGTGGTGCTGTGGTAGCGTTGTCGCCTCACACTAAGACGTTGTCCTGTTCGATACTCAGCTAGAGCGTCTTCTGTGTGGTGACATGCGTGAATGGGCGTATCTTCGTTGAAGGTTGTGCATCAGGGCTGGCAACTCGGCATGTAAAAATCTACTGCCAATCATTAGTGGATCAGAGTTCCACTGAGGCGACCCCTAACTGGGAAAAGCCGAAAGACGCAACAACTAAGCTATGGAGTATAAACTGTCATTTCTGAAACAACTGTAGCTACTTACTAATCTCAAGGCAGTTTTGCTTTAGATAAAAAGCATGGTTGTTATCAAGCATGTCTCTTGTAAGCCAAGGTGTATGAACAATATTTAGGAGGCAACATTTTGCCCCAGTCAAGGGTAATGAGTATTGTACCTTCAAACTCATAAATGAAAAAAATGAATAAAAAGTAACAAGAACAGTAGCAATGTCCAAAAAGATGTATGCTTGTTATAGTACTATGTATACAACTATGTGTTTTGTTTAAGAATTTGGCATATGCTGTATTGTTCTTATATGGACATTTTGCTGTGTGAGTGTTACAGGGATGGGTGAGGGAATGCACAGAACTGAAGTTTTGCGTACAAATATGCAATTGCACCCTTGATAAAAACCGTGTGGAGTCTTGAGAGATAAAGTCAGGTGTTGTGGAAGAGGAAACATGGCAGATGACTTAACTGAATTCAGTTCCTTTAGCTTTTCTACTTTTTACAGGGGTGGGCCTTCTGCAAGCTGGTTCTGCAAGAATACCAAAGAAAGCTATTAATAAGTTGACATTGGTTGACCAAGCTTAGTTTCTCTGTGGAGTTTTCCATTTTAATTTAAAGGCTTAGGTAATAGGAACCTTAATATTCCACAAAATAAATTAATAGAACCCTTTGTGTTTCTAAAACCAAATATATTAAGGACACCAGATGATGTCTAAAACATTTTAAACATATTTTTTTCTAAAACCTTTTTCTATATATCCTGGTGATTTTATAATTATTTTCTATCATGTGGCAGGTTTTAGCACTGATGTTAAGCACTATTACCATACCTACAGCTATAAGGGAACACACGTTTGCCCATAATGAATGCTTGGTTGCAGATGCCAGAGTAGTACATGTGTGTTCTTGTTATAAATGTATGCTACAAGCAAAAACTAGGAGATTGTGTATATATTTCTACAAAGATGGTTGCTCATGGCAAGCACTCATTTTTATTTTGAAGATGAACAAAAGTTTGCTCTGTGCATGAAAGGGGAATAGGACAGGGGCTGAATTCAGTTCCCCATTCACACATACACGATGCACCTCTCAAGTCCAAAACATAACAACAGCAACGACAATTAAAAATTACAAATTCACTACTGTTAATTATTTATAACAATCAAATGTGACATTATTCTTAATACAACATAATGTGCGCATTACCTTTCAGAGCTGATGCATGTCACATCCTGTCCTTGAAAAGGCAAGCACAAAAGGAGCATGTAATAAAACAATAATGTAACAATATGAGTAAGAAAGACATTTCTTTTTGTAAGGGGGGTATGTGCCTATGTTTTTGCACCTACAGAAAAATATACTCTGAAGTCAAAGTAAGGACATCACAATACTTAATGGAAAAACCCTGCCTTTGTCAGACCTGTACAATTCCTTATAAAGAAATCAAAACTGCAATGGTTAGCTTACACAAACATTCACTACTAAAAATTCACAAATACAAGGTTCAAAACAGCAGTCTTTGCTATCACATCAGATACCCATTAAATTAATGAAGGGAAGTTGAAGAAATAGTTATGTGGAAAATTGTATTCCTAATAGGAGTCTAGCATTTCATCACTACTGCTTTTGCCAATTGCTATATTCTCAGTCTAGTAACGAGTCTGGTTTCTTCTTAAGTGTTAAATATGACAAGTTGAAAGTCATTAAATACTGGAGTAAGGAAATGCTCTCTTACTTCAACTTATCTAAAAGTGGGTAAGGTGAACCCAAACAATTTACTGACTTTATTGAAAAATTGTTACTTCGCCATGTTGCCTTCAAAGGGCTACATATTCTGAAATTTCACATCAGAATGTATAAAGAATTTAAACAACTAATAATTCTCCATTTCCAGCTGTTTTTCCCTCAACATTCAACTGAGTGATAGTATAAGCAAACTTTAATAGCTTTAACCTGACAAGAGCCTTAGTTTCTTCAAAACCTTCACTGTTCATAGTCTTTTCAAACTCTCTTTGAGACAAAGAATCTACCAGGGGGAAAGGAAACTGACTTGGGAAAATATTAACTGCTGATGGCCTATAAAACCCATCATAATAAACTGTTGACCCTGTCCCCCCCCCCCCAACACACACAGACACCAATGTAATAACCAGGCATTTTACTACATGGTTATTCTACTAAAAAGTAAATTCCAAACCATTCATTAGTTAATCTATGGAGGAATTTATACAATTATCTGACTGACCTTTGCATATAAAAATAAGGTTGTCAACGAATCTTCCAAAAAAAAAAACTGAACTGATTAGAAGCACATTGTAACAAAGTTTAGCACAACAATGCAGCAGGTATGAAATTTAGTGGGTTGGGAGCCTCAAATCATTCTAGAGGGGGACATAGTTAAAAGTGCAGATTTTGGAGACATAAGTTACATGCTAAATACAGATTTAAATTGGTCGTGGTTGTCATAAGTTGCAATTATTGGTATTCATAAATGTGAATACATTTATGCTGTTCCTCTGTTTTTAACATTATTTGCTTGTGTAACTGAATGATTTTGCATTACTAAATTTGTGTATAAGAAAAAGTTAATTTGTAACAACAGACACACAGAATATTATATTCATAAAGTAGCAGAAAATATTTTAATAGATAAGCCAACACCAGAGTAGAGAAAGGAGATTTTGCTGACAGTGATGATTGCAATTAGGGGAGAAAATTGGAAAAGGAACCAAGTTATTGGGAGTAAATATCTAGAGTGAGTGAGAGAAAGGTAATAGAATAGGAAGAAGCCAAGAAGACATTTGGACCACAGGCTAGAGACTACCTTTCCTATCAGGGATTGATAACTGAGTATAGCAAAAAGAAAGGATTAGGGGAATCCTAAGTGAAAGGCCTGCAAAAGGATTAGGGGGGTCCTAAGTGAAAGGCCTGTGAAAGGATTAGCGGAATCCTAAGTGAAAGGCCTGCAAAAGGTTTAGGGGGATCCTAAGTGAAAGGCCTGCGAAAGGATTAGGGGGGTCCTAAGTGAAAGGCCTGCGAAAGGATTAGGGGAATCCTAAGTGAAAGGCCTGCAAAGGGTTTGGGGGGATCCTGAGTGAAAGGCCTGCGAAAGGATTAGGGGGGGTCCTAAGTGAAAGGCCTGCGAAAGGATTAGGGGGATCCTAAGTAAAAGGCCTGTGAAAGGATTAGGGGATCCTAAGTGAAAGGCCTGCGAAAGGATTAGGGGATCCTAAGTGAAAGGCCTGTGAAAGGATTAGGGGATCCTAAGTGAAAGGCCTGTGAAAGGATTAGGGGGATCCTAAGTGAAAGGCCTGTAAAAGGATTAGGGGGATCCTAAGTGAAAGGCCTGCTCTGGTAGAGTTTTCATTTGAATCTAGAACAAAAGCTGCTGTTTACAAAAAGGATAGTTAGCAGGGAATGTAAATACTGCATGATAAAAATAGGAATCAATCAGAGGAGGTTAGAAAAGATTGGGAAAAGAGACTGGATAATTAGTTCCCAATGAAACAATGGAAGGGCATATGTATGGCTCTTAAATATGCAACAAACCCTAGAAAATTTAGGATTTTTTCCTTCAAAGTATTTTTATACTCCAAGCAGACTCCAAAAAAATGTCCTCAGGTAGATGGCAAATATTGGAGGTGTGACGAAGAAGAAAGAGGTCACTGAGAACATATGTTTTGGGAGTGTAATGAGTTGTCAGCCTTTAAAGTTTCCTGTAGAGTACTCTGTCAGAAATAGTGGGGACCAAATCGGTGTTACTAAGGAAACTTTTTGAATTGTGATACAAGATCTGAATTGCCTAGACATAGTAAGGCATTGTTAAGTTTAATTCTGGTGACTGCCAAAAAAACAATTACTAGAAAATGAAATTCAAAGTCTAAACCAACTGTATTTAAAGTATTGAATATTGTAACA
>NC_056741.1:581125165-581140165 GCF_019279795.1 Protopterus annectens | reverse complement strand
ATACACACACACATATATGTATATCTATATCTAATCTACATATATATATATATATATATATATATATATATATATATATATATATATTGGTTCAATATTGTTTATTCGAATGGAAAACATTTTCCATTCAAATAAACAAATAGTAATACCGAAAGTAAAAAAAAAACTACCGTTCACAATGTCGAACCAAATGCTCGATGCATTTGACTTGACATTGTTATCGAAACCACTACATGATAGCCATAGAGGAGCTGATGTAAATCAAATTCCAATATAGCTATCACATTTTTGCAGGGGGGCAAGCCCCGCTGCACCACCCACACCCCCCTACTTATATATTCTAACTCCGAGATCGCACTACAGTGATGATGTGGATGAATTTCCACTCCCTACTGTACTGCGATCTCAGTGCAGATAGTTGATTTCCACTTACGCGAATGCAGTTGTACATTTGCATAAGTGGAGTAGACTATCTGGTGTAAAACTGCTTGTGCATTCCACATTCTGTTTTTCAGCACATTGCAGCTGATAGAATGTCATTCGCACAAACAATAGTAAACCTATATATATATATATATATGTGTGTGTGTGTGTGTGTGTGTGTGTGTGTGTGTGTGTGTGTGTGTGTATGAATATGTATATATAGATCTACATATAGGTTCATAGGTCGGTACTAGGCTATCGGCCCTAGGGCCCATACTAGCCTAGCCAAAAAATGTACCCTGGCTTTCGCCACCCAAGAAAATTATTTTCCTGTGCCCCTGTCGAGCAGCGCTACAGAAGTAATCCCCGGAGTGAATTTCCCATTTCCCATCCAATCATCAAGATTTTTCTTGAAGAGTGCTTATGAGGAGCTCTGTTTGACATAGATAGGTAGTCTGTTCCAGAGTATGGGAAGTCTCTGGGACAGGAATCTATCCCTCTAGCATTGTCTATATATATATAAGAACATGTGAAAAATAGTCCAATAAGTGCAAGTGGCAAGGCTAATACCTCCCTTCCAAACAGCAAAACAGTTAAAATAATGATTAAACTCAGGGTAGGTAAGCCAAACACTGACGCTGGCTGAAATGCAGAATTCAGCATATATCCAAGCCTCCAAAGTAACAATTAAACACGACTCCAAGACTCCAATGCTATAAAATCTGATTTATTCCACAGACAAAGCAGGTAAGCGCTTTCACCGATATGGCTTCTTCAGACCCATTCAAACACTCAGTACTGTTACCAAGTTTAAATATACTAATTCGGCGGGAAAATAATCCTATACACCAAAAATTAAAGGTATAGTACATTGCTTTCAAAGCTTACCTAGCCATGACAAAGTCTTACATAAAACAGATATTTAAGAGAAGTCTAGCAATACAAAAATATATATATATATAAATATAATTTATACATATTATAGACATTCAATATGTAATGGAGGGGTGAAAACTCACCATAATCCACTTACTGTCTCACTATGCACTTTAAAATTACTGACTTCTAATACACAATTTCTGACTTCTATGTAAAACACAAAAACTGCGGATAAACTAATTACTGTATCAAAACTGTAACTATTGTAGAGGTTCTATACAATATATATAGAATATCTATATGCATACACATATGACATTTAATAAAACACATGTAGTAAACATCATAAAAACTTATGTTAAAAAACTTTTTGTTGTTATTAAAAACTTTATTATTAAAATGTTAAAACTAATCATATATTTCATTCATCTATGCAATTTTCGTGATTTTAAAAACGGTTTAACTGAGACCATAGCATTTAATCCAGGGGGGCAGTCTGACTTCAATCTAATAATCCAATTTGCTTCTCTGGTTTCTGTGAATGTCTTAACATCTCCCCCTCTAGGTCCTATTGAAATTTTTTCCATTATTAAAAACTGAAATCTATGATCTTGCCCTTTCTCCTTAACATGTCTGGCTAGTGCATTGGTTTTAAGCTCAATTCTAATATTGTAGACGTGCTCCCTTATTCTGTCCCTTAGTTTCCTATTTGTCTTTCCTACATAGAATGCTTCGCATTCCATGCAGGTAGATAAACCACATCTGAGGTTTGACATGTGCCCTCACGTTGAACCGATACTCTCTCTTGGAGACTGGATGTATAAACTTACAATCCTCTCTGATGTAATCACAAAAATTACACTTATTGCACCTGTCTGTCTTACTTCCTTCCAACCCTCCCTTATTTCTGTCATGTAACGGGTAGCATAATAACCTCTTTAAGTTTTTCTTGTTTCTGTAAACAAACCTGGGTTCCTGTCCCACTATATCCCCAATTGTCTGATCAACTGTTAGGACATCCCAGTACGACTTGATAACATCTTTTATGTCTCCTATATCACTGGTATAATACAGGGAGCATGGCACTCTATTTTTCATAAAATTTCTGTCTCTACTAGAAGCTGCTTCCATATTAGACCCATTATTTATCTCATTCACATTACCAAAATAAGGGGCAGCTCTGTTCTGTCTCAATGCATTAATATCAGTGAGTCCTTTTGATATATCAGATGTAGAGTAGCCCCTTGATATAAACCTCCCCTCTAGCTCCTCTATCTCATGTTGAAATCCTGAACTGGTCGGATTATATCTGGATACACGCCTGCCCTTTAACAATATTCTGATATACATAGCCTGGATGCATGCTTGTTCTATACAAGAGGGAATTCTTATGGCAGTCTTTCCTGTATACACCAGTATTGACCATGCGTTGGTAACCTTTCCACATACATCTAAAAATGGAAGCTTAGTATTGGACCACTCATATGTGAACTTAAGATAACTACTTATCAAGTTGATGTCTTCAATGAATTTATTCAAATCACATAACGTACCAGTCCATATAAGGAACAAATCGTCTACGAAACGTCTAAAGAAAGGCACATATGTTCCATAACTTTCAAGGCTGAAGATGTTTCTATATTCCCATTCGGCCATAAAGAGGTTGGTAGCTATTTGCACAAAATGTGCCCATAGCTGCCATCCTTCTGTAGATAGTACTGTCCCTCAAAGTAAAAACATTAGACTCAAGTATTAACTCCAACAAAACATGAGTAACTCTATCTTGTTCTCACTCATGTCTGAATTACGTTTCAAATAATCACCAACCATCTCTATTCCATCCGTATTCGGAATCACCGTGAACAGAGATTGCACATCCATGGTCACGAATGTGAAATCATTTATTCCTGATAGAGTCTTTAAGAAATCATTCAGATCTATAAGAAACTGTTTAGTGTCTCTAAGGACATATATATTACCATCTACCAGAGGTCTAAGCTGACTTTCCACATATAGATAGTGGTTCAGTTGACCACCCTCTGCCAGCCACTATTGGTCTAAAGGGTGGATTAACCATACTTTTATGGATTTTAGGGAGTCCATGTAGAATAGGTATTAATGGATACTGTACTTTCATATAGTCGTATAGTTGTAGGTCAATAATATTGGTCATTAATAAATCCTGTAAATTATTCTGGACTCTAAGCATGATATCATCTACTTTATCCTTGTCTATGAGTGAATAGTGTACGTCATCTTCCAACATCAATCTCATTCCATTGATATATTGCTCTCTATCCATTATTACAACTCCCCCTCCCTTGTCAGCAGGTCTGACTATTAATTCTTGATCAGTCATGAGTTTATTCAGTGAAATCCTCTGCTGGTATGACAAGTTCTGTCTAATCTTTTTACTAGTTTTAGTTCTATTCTCATAAACTCTGAAGAGTTCATTCTCTACTAACTTACTATATGTTTCAATGGGCAAGACGTACAACCCAGTGTGGAGCTAAAGAAGCCCAGTACGTTTATTCCACCGTTACACCCCCTGGTAAATACCCCCCACCACCACTGACAAGGGAGGGGGAGTTGTAATAATGGATAGAGAGCAATATATCAATGGAATGAGATTGATGTTGGAAGATGACGTACACTATTCACTCATAGACAAGGATAAAGTAGATGATATCATGCTTAGAGTCCAGAATAATTTACAGGATTTATTAATGACCAATATTATTGACCTACAACTATACGACTATATGAAAGTACAGTATCCATTAATACCTATTCTACATGGACTCCCTAAAATCCATAAAAGTATGGTTAATCCACCCTTTAGACCAATAGTGGCTGGCAGAGGGTGGTCAACTGAACCACTATCTATATATGTGGAAAGTCAGCTTAGACCTCTGGTAGATGGTAATATATATGTCCTTAGAGACACTAAACAGTTTCTTATAGATCTGAATGATTTCTTAAAGACTCTATCAGGAATAAATGATTTCACATTCGTGACCATGGATGTGCAATCTCTGTTCACGGTGATTCCGAATACGGATGGAATAGAGATGGTTGGTGATTATTTGAAACGTAATTCAGACATGAGTGAGAATAAGATAGAGTTACTCATGTTTTTGTTGGAGTTAATACTTGAGTCTAATGTTTTTTACTTTGAGGGACAGTACTATCTACAGAAGGATGGCGTAGCTATGGGCACATCTTGTGCAAATAGCTACGCCAACCTCTTTATGGCCGAATGGGAATATAGAAACATCTTCAGCCTTGAAAGTTATGGAACATATGTGCCTTTCTTTAGACGTTTCGTAGACGATTTGTTCCTTATATGGACTGGTACGTTATGTGATTTGAATAAATTCATTGAAGACATCAACTTGATAAGTAGATATCTTAAGTTCACATATGAGTGGTCCAATACTAAGCTTCCATTTTTAGATGTATACGTGGAAAGGTTACCCAACGGCATGGTCAATACTGGTGTATACAGGAAAGACTGCCATAAGAATTCCCTCTTGTATAGAACAAGCATGCATCCAGGCTATGTATATCAGAATATTGTTAAAGGGCAGGCGATGCGTGTATCCAGATATAATCCGACCAGTTCAGGATTTCAACATGAGATAGAGGAGCTAGAGGGGAGGTTTATATCAAGGGGCTACTCTACATCTGATATATCAAAAGGACTCACTGATATTAATGCATTGAGACAGAACAGAGCTGCCCCTTATTTTGGTAATGTGAATGAGATAAATAATGGGTCTAATATGGAAGCAGCTTCTAGTAGAGACAGAAATTTTATGAAAAATAGAGTGCCATGCTCCCTGTATTATACCAGTGATATAGGAGACATAAAAGATGTTATCAAGTCGTACTGGGATGTCCTAACAGTTGATCAGACAATTGGGGATATAGTGGGACAGGAACCCAGGTTTGTTTACAGAAACAAGAAAAACTTAAAGAGGTTATTATGCTACCCGTTACATGACAGAAATAAGGGAGGGTTGGAAGGAAGTAAGACAGACAGGTGCAATAAGTGTAATTTTTGTGATTACATCAGAGAGGATTGTAAGTTTATACATCCAGTCTCCAAGAGAGAGTATCGGTTCAACGTAGAGGGCACATGTCAAACCTCAGATGTGGTTTATCTGGCTACCTGCATGGAATGCGAAGCATTCTATGTAGGAAAGACAAATAGGAAACTAAGGGACAGAATAAGGGAGCACGTCTACAATATTAGAATTGAGCTTAAAACCAATGCACTAGCCAGACATGTTAAGGAGAAAGGGCAAGATCATAGATTTCAGTTTTTAATAATGAAAAAATTTCAATAGGACCTAGAGGGGGAGATGTTAAGACATTCACAGAAACCAGAGAAGCAAATTGGATTATTAGATTGAAGTCAGACTGCCCCCCTGGATTAAATGCTATGGTCTCAGTTAAACCATTTTTAAAATCACGAAAATTGCATAGATGAATGAAATATATGATTAGTTTTAATATTTTAATAATAAAGTTTTTAATAACAACAAAAAGTTTTTTAACATAAGTTTTTATGATGTTTACTACATGTGTTTTATTAAATGTCATATGTGTATGCACATAGATATTCTATATATATTGTATAGAACCTTTACAATAGTTACAGATTTGATACAGTAATTAGTTTATCCGCAGTTTTTGTGTTTTACATAGAAGTCAGAAATTGTGTATTAGAAGTCAGTAATTTTAAAGTGCATAGTGAGACAGTAAGTGGATTATGGTGAGTTTTCACCCCTCCATTACATATTGAATGTCTATAATATGTATAAATTATATTTATATATATATATTTTTGTATTGCTAGACTTCTCTTAAATATCTGTTTTATGTAAGACTTTGTCATGGCTAGGTAAGCTTTGAAAGCAATGTACTATACCTTTAATTTTTGGTGTATAGGATTATTTTCCCGCCGAATTAGTATATTTAAACTTGGTAACAGTACTGAGTGTTTGAATGGGTCTGAAGAAGCCATATCGGTGAAAGCGCTTACCTGCATTCTTTGTCTGTGGAATAAATCAGATTTTATAGCATTGGAGTCTTGGAGTCGTGTTTAATTGTTACTTTGGAGGCTTGGATATATGCTGAATTCTGTATTTCAGCCAGCGTCAGTGTTTGGCTTACCTACCCTGAGTTTAATCAATATATAAGAACATGACTGATTCAACACTATTTTCACTTACAAGTACTAAACAATTGTAGTGGTCAAAGCAGTTGTTCACTACTATTCAGTATGTGTACTGAATGATATATTTCAAAAAACAAGATCTATTCTCACAGCTCAGATGGCTTAGTGGTTAAGTACTGTAACTATAGTGTACAGGGTCCTAGATTAAAGACCTGGATGAGCTATTTATTTTGTTGCTGGGCAGAACAAGGGCTGATGGAGACAGGGCAATTAAGGTGCTTTAAAGCAACTTTAAGCAGGTTTCCGTGAAGCTAAACGCTGCTAACGTATGGCTAAATGAATAGGCATTTACATTTTGTAGGCTTCACTTACCAGTGCGCAAATCTGCTTAGCATTTACATTTAAGCAATTCTTACACCTGCTAAGCATAGCTCAGCCCCAGTGACCAGTGATCACATTCCAGTCTGATAAAATAGCAGGGTAATGACATCTTTAATAAGTGTATTTCATTTCCTGTACATAACATGCTTCTATGTGTTGTCATTGCAGTTGCAAGGGGTATGAGTATACTGTTTGGGACACCTGGGTATACATGAGTAGTACTACAATCTTTTCTCTTTGGATTTGTTTCATGCATGGATAGTATCCCAGGTTATATGCGGTCACACTTGCATGGTACACCAGCTACAATGCACTGGTTGACAGAAATAGTTTAACACATATTGTATCATTACGTTAGTACTTTTAACAGTGCGTTTTCAAGTAAGAGTAGATTGCAGAATGTATTACTGGAACCGTACACCCCTGCATGTAAATCTGGACTCTGAGTACTGAGTATCTTGTTCTTGGTCTTTGAGCTGTATGTTTATATGTATCTCCTATTGGATATTAATCTGATATGTTGATATTAACTGTAGACTACTATGTTTTTTGGACATGTCATTGAGGACTGCTGTGATTTAGTAATGGCATACCTTTCAGTTTCAGATGTGTATCTTGTAAAACATTCATCCTAATGTATAACCTGTTGGCTATCTACTTACTGTCTGTCCTCTGTACAGATGTGCAGATGTCAGGTATTGCTATGGCCATACCATTATGTAGGTGCCCACATTGTATTGTGCTGTGGGCCTGGACACTGCTGCTAGTTCCGATATATGGGACATTCCTTAATGTGGGCCTTGCCCCATTTCCTTGCCTGTGTGAGGGACATTACAGAGGCGGTGGCCTACAGATTTACATACAGTGGGTGACAATATGTCACAGGACAGGACATGTGGAGACAGCCAACCAACATGGGGGACATATCCCTAGATTTGTGAACAGATTCTATGTCATCAGTGCTGTTATACACATGGTGGATTGATAGATTGACAGAGTTTGTGTGGACATGCATTTAGAGTGTGATATCAGGACTCACAGTGATATGTCACTGACATACCTCTCCACTGTCCCTCTGTCCACAGACTGGCCACATGTCTGCCTGTTATGTTTTGTGTGTTCACGAGACAGTGTGTGTCCTTGGTAAATCAGTTGTGGACTCTGGGGAATGCAGTCAACAAATACTCACATCTATGGGTATTACCAGAGACTACTATGCCTCCCAAACATCTCTGATGCTCAGGTGAAGGCTGCCCTCTCCAAAGCAAAAAACACTGCTTCCATGGGACTAGATGGCGTCCCAGGTTGTGTCCTACATGAACTCCAAGAGGAACTAATCCCTCAAATAAAACAGCTATACAATCTCAGCCTCATTACAGGATATGTGCCCACAGAATGGCGTACAGCAACAGTGGTCCCACTCCACAAAGGTGGAGCCTCTACGGACCCTGGAAACTATCACCCCATAAGCCTGACTAGCTTAGTCTGCAAGGCTATGGAGAGGATCATCATGGAGCTCATAAACAAAGACATTGGGGACCTACAGACACTAGATCCTACCCAGTTCGGCTTTGTCAAGGGCAGATCCTGCCTTTTGAACCTGGTTGACTTCTTCGAAACAGTCACCAAAGCCATAGATGAAGGGAAGGTAGTCCACACAGCCTATATGGACCTTGCAAAGGCATTTGACACAATACCCCACTCGGGCATCATAGATAAGCTATCCAGCTTAAATATAAACCCTATGTCACAAGATGGGTCGCAAACTGGCTCAAAGACAGAACCCACAGAGTGAGAGTTGCTGGAGCCATGTCAGACTCGAAACCGGTCACAAGTGGTGTCCCACAGGGTTCTGTCCTGGGACCACTCTTGTTCAGTATATACTTTTCCGAGGTACAGGCAAACGTGGGAGGACTATGGCTCACAAAGTTCGCAGATGACTGCAAACTGGGCGCCATAATCGACTCTCCAGCTGACACAAACATCCTTCAAAAAGGTCTCACAGAGACAGATAACTGGTGCCAGCACCATGGTTTAAAGCTAAATGCCAAAAAATGTATAGCCATACCCTTTGGCAAAAACAATGTACCCACAAATTACCACATAGGCAGAAACCCATTAAGTACAGAGAAAGTTATTAGGGACCTGGGGACCCAAGTTGATAGCAATCTCTCCTTTGAAAACCACATTGCCAAAATGGTTAGAAAGACCTTCTACATAGCCCAACTCATCACGAAGGGTTTCACATTTAGATCAAGAGAGGTAATCGTGCCCCTTTATTCATCCCTCATCAGGCCCATCATAGAATACAATGCCCCTTTTGGGATGTACCTTACCCGACACCTGCAGCAATTAGAAAGACCCCAAAAGTTTCTCACCAAGAGGATCAAGGGTCTCAAACAGATGCCATATGCTGCTCGGTTAAAAAAACTCCAGCTCTACTCAGTTGCATACCGCCTACTTCGAGGCGATCTATGCCTGACATACAAAGCTATGTCAAATCCAGAATTAATGGACATGCTCCACCTCAGTAAATCTAAATCCCTTAGAGCCACACGCTCAAGGGACTTGAACCTCAGCACAGAAATAAATAGAACTTGCTGGAGGGACAGGTTCATAACCCAGAGGCTCCCTTCACTCTGGAATAGAATTCCAGTTCATGTGAGGCAGAGCACCTCACTGAATCTCTTCAAGAAGAATCTCGATAGGTGGATGGGGGATCGTAGGTTTGTCCCAGGGATTACTCCCGTGTCACTATTAGACAGAAGCACAGTAAACTAAACCTTAAAAAGGGCACAGTATACTCAAATCAAGGGGTGGCGTAAGCCATGCAGAATCGGGCTAGGCTTATAATTGCCCCAGGGCAGATAGCCTAGTATGAACCTATGAACCTATGAACCAACATCATATTCCTCATAAAGGATGTTACAACAAACCCAGTGACATCTGCAACTGTCTCAATGTATGACAGCAGTATGTCCAATCTACCCCTGTGTTTGTGCCTCTGTTCCCAACTATTTAGTGAGTGGGGAATGTTACCAAAGGCTTTGGCTTGATGAATGTAGGCTGTATGTGACACCTCGCCTTCATCCACAGCTCAGGTGACTGACACCAAGAAGCTGACCAGGTGGAATGAGGAGCTATGACCTACCCATCACAAAAGTAAACTGTGTGGGGTCCTGAGTCTGCATATTCTCACATCCCTGTTTATTAGGTGCATGATGATGCATTCCATAGCTTTGCATAACAGACTTGTCAGGCAGTTGGGTTGGTATTTCACAGGGTCTGTAGTTACACCTCATTTGTGGAGAGGGGTGACTGTAGCAGTGTACAATTTAGTAGGGGCAGAGCATGAGGAGAGGCTGTGCTTGAACAGGGCACACAGGTAAGGTGCCAGGTCACTCTGTAGTTCATGTAGAATACAGCCAGGGATATTCTCAAGTCTCATAGAAGTAACCTGTGCTGCAGTAATACTGGGTGCCTGGTGGTGTACTGGTATTGTAACTGGTCCTTTGGGGGGTGATGGGTAATGTTTGCACTCAAGTTGCCAGCCAGTATATTGGCAGTATTTGTTGGCTCAGTCTGGGAGGCTCCATTGTCTAGTAGCTCAGAACAAATCTTGCTATTGTCATGGAGATTCTTAACATAACTGTATGAGACCTTGTGGTTGTTTTCTCTATCTGCTCCAATTCTGTTCTCATAGCTAACGTTGTAGTATTTGATGAGGGATCTCAACCTTCAATTGAGGCTGATAAGGGGTGGTTTCCAGTCTTGGGACTTCACGTTATTCCATATCGGTTCCCTCCTTCTGTTGTACAGTGTCTGGATGGCAGGGGATCACCAGATCAGCTACCTTTTATTGGAGGTTAGGGTCTTAGTTATAGTGGGTATGGCAGTATCCATGCATGTGTGTACATGTTCATAGTGCATTGTTGTTTGATTCAGCTGTCATGCACCTAGTCTCCATTTGCATTGCTGCCATGAAGTTAGCTATCTCTGTTGCTATGAGGCCATATTCAGTATTGGAAAGGCTTTTCATGGTGGTTACCTGTGCAGAGGTGTGTGGGAGGGCCATGGATTTCCAAAGGTGATTAATTTGTGTTCATATATAACAAGGAGGAGTTGTGTATTGGTGTGAAGCAACAGTCACCCATGTTAAGGACAAGGTCAATGTGATGGGCATGTGCATTGGTACATGAATAGCTTTCCCAGTTAATGGTAGGGAAGTTGAAGACAACCAGTATGTGAATGCTAGGTTGGACAATATTATCCTCCTGGGTGTTTAGGGACATGGAGAGTGAGTGTTGGGACATGATTGGGGACCTATAGTCAGCTATGACCTGATCTACTGTCCTACCCAATGTTAGCTATGCTTGCATGTCCTTAATGAATATGGAAACACCACCACCTTTGGAACTTCATTCACAGTTCTGCAGCCAAAAGATGTGGAATGGGTAATAGGCTGGCAGTGCAGGGGTGCTTCCTGCTGCCTTTAACCAGGTCTCTGTTACAGCACAGATGTTATAGTTCCCCATTTTAAGGAATATGTCCAGTGAGTGCATTTTCAGATATAGGTGTCTAGTGTGCAGCAGCATGACCCTCAGATTGCATGTGTTTGTAGTTGTCATATATTTCTGTATATTTATGTATACATATAGGTTCATAGGTAGGTACTAAGCTATCAGCGAAAGGGCCTATGCAAACCTAGCCAGAAAGGATCCCTGCCCTATGCCACCCAAGAAGGCCATTCTCCTGTGCCACTGTCGAGCAGAGACACAGAAGCGATCCCTGGGGTTTATTTCTTATTTCCCATCCACTCATCAAGATTTTTCTTGAAGAGTGCTAATGAAGAACTTTGCTTGACATAGATGGGTAGCCTGTTCCAGACTATGCGAAGTCTCTGGGACAGGAATCTATCCCTCCAGCATGTCCTGTTTATTGTGGTGACAAGGTTTAGGTTCCTAGAGCGTGTAGCTCGGAGGGAATGGGATTTCTTTAGGTGTAGCATGTCCAACAGCTCTGGGTTTGACATAGCTTTATATGTTAGGCAAAGATCACCTCGGAGTAGGCGATATGCTACGGAGTAAAGCTGGAGTTTTTTGAGGCGGTCAGTGTAGGGTATTTGTTTGAGGCCAGTAATCCTCTTTGTGAGGTACTTCTGTGGCCTTTCCAGCTGCTGCAGATGTCTTGTGAGGTACATTCCAAAAGGGGCATTGTACTCTATAATGGGTCTAATGTGTGTCGAGTAGAGGGGAACAATGACCTCTTTTTTCTTGGATGAGAACCCTTTTATGATGAGGAGTGCCACGTAGAAGGACTTCCTGACTACTGCGGTGATGTGACTATCAAAGGAGAGAATACTGTCCACCTGGGTCCCAAGGTCTCCTATCACGTGTTCGGTGTTAAGTAGATTGCTGCCTATGTGGTAGTTCATGGGTACAGAGTTTTTACCAAACGGGAAGACACTGCACATTTTGGCATTGAGCTTGAGGCCATGGCTCTGACACCAGGCATCTGTCTCAGTGAGGCCCTTCTGTAAGATGTCTACATCATTTGGGGACTTGACCATGGCTCCTAGTTTGCAGTCATCTGTGAACTTTGTTAGCCAGAGGCCTTCTGTGTTAGCCTGTACTTCAGAGAAGTAGATACCAAACAGGAGAGGTCCCAGGGTGGAACCCTGTGGTACTCCACTTGTCACTGCTTTGAGGTCAGATTTGGAGTCTGCAACTTTTACAGTGTGGATTCTGTCAGTGAGCCAGATGGAAACCCATCTTGTGACGTAGGGATTTATACCTAGTTTAGTGAGTTTAGCTATAATTCCAGAATGCGGGATGGTGTCGAAAGCCTTGGCGAGGTCAAGATAGGCTGTGTGAACCACCTTACCCTCATCTATGGCTTTGATGACTGCCTCAAAGAAGTCAATCAGGTTCAGGAGGCATGATCTGCCTTTCACAAACCCGAACTGGGTGGGATCTAGAGTTTGATTGTTACCAATGTCTTTGTTTATAAGTTCCATGATGATACGTTCCATGGCCTTGCAGACCAGGCTCATCAGGCTAATAGGTCGATAGTTCCTGGGATCAGTAGTGGCTCCCTCTTTGTGGAGTGGGATAACTGTTGCTGTGCACTATTCAGTGGGTACAAAACCTGATGCAAGGCTATTATTGAACATGGTGCTTAAGTGGAGAGTGAGTTCATTCTGAAATTTGTGTAAAACGCAGCCTATAGACATACACACATACACAAACAAACACACACACACACACACACACACACACACACACACACACACACACACACACACACACACATATATGTGTGTGTGTGTGTGTGTGTGTGTGTGTGTGTGTGTGTCTTTGTATGTAGTCACCTTTATATATATATATATATATATATATGTATATATGTATGTATCTATGCATATATGTGGATATACATGTGGATGTATATCTCCCTATATATTAATATATATATATATATATATATATATATATATATATATATATATATATGTGTGTGTGTGTGTGTGTGTGTGTATTATGTATAGATTTGTCCAGATATATGCATCTCCATACATATATACATGCTGGCAAGGAGCTCCTCCATTGCTGTAAGTGTGGCCTCTCTGGCTGCCCCCCCCCACCAGTAGCAAAACAGTCTCTCACCACCGCAGCAGCCCGTTGCCCTGCATGCCGTATCAGATCAGTTGCTCTGTGCCTGACCTGTTCGTACATGCAGCCATGGTTCCCCAAGTTGTTCAGTCTCTGTGTGAGGGCTGTTCTCTCCCGCTGATGTTGACGACTCCAACTGAAGAGGATGTGGTAGTGTTCCAGGATGGTCTTTGTTATGGCTGCTGTCTCCTGGATATCATAAGCTGGAAGCCTCTGCATCAGACCTGAAAGACATAAACAGGGAAAAACACATCACAGGACATCAGACATTGTCCATAGTTCTTTACAGAGACAGCTCACTAGTAATGAGTATCGGTAGCCACAACATTACATCAAATAATACTCCAGTACCTAGCAGAATTGTATGGACATGCATAGCATTATGTGTAAGTAAGCAGTTTGTACTTGATTAATGGTGTTGAGCTGGGGGTGATGTTTGTCCTAAACATGTCCGAACCTGGTTGGCTGTAGCTATGGTATGTGTGCATGTGCTGTGGCTGACCTCCTTTACAGGGTGGGTTGGATAGTTGCCTGTGAGACCACAGACATATGTCAGGATGGCCTTCCACTTACCCTCAGTGGATGTGTCCTATTTGTACTCATACTCAGCATTACATTAATGCACCTGTGACCTACTATGCTCAGTTAGGCACAGGTTGACATGCTGCCCAGATGGTGACTGCTCCTACACATGTGGTGGTGGAATGAAGAAGTACAGGGGAGTATGCAGAGAAAGGTGTTAGCAAAGGAAAAGTGGGATTGACAGACAGATGTAGAGAGTAGACATGAGTATAAAGAGATGGGGTGCATGGCAAAAAGAGTGTTGGACATGGCTATGGATGTGGAGTCTGACATACAGATGTGGAGTCTGTGGTTATATGTAATGTTGGACAGTGCAGGTGGTGTATAGGGCCTGTAGCTATTGGCTAGACAGAGGCACATAGCTAGGAAGGATGTTCAGCACAAAAGGGTGATAAAGGAATATGGGTGAAACATACAAGTTAGGAGTAAGGGTAGCTATGAGGAGGTTTAACAGTGGAAAGCCTGTTTTCCCAGTGACACACTTGTGGATGCCTGGAGGTATTTCTGAGACCTGGCAGTGGTATTTTTAACTGGATTGTTTACTGTAATCTTGAAAAGTGAGAGGATGTGTGAGAAGTTGCAGAATATGTATGGGTACTGCTTATCTGAACAAGGGTGGTCTGCAGAGCTGTAGTAACAAGTGAGGGATAACTTTGATCAGTCACAGGCTGAGGTAATGGTGAAGGGTGGTGGCAGCTAGGTTGAGTACGTGGTGATGACTGATGATTTGCAGTGTGGTTTCATGCCAGGTAAGAGCACTACAGATGCAGATGTTGATCCACAAGTGTTGATGGAGCTCAGCACTGAGGCTGAGATGCAGCTGCATTGTGTGTATGTACACCTACAGAGAGCATATGACATGCCGCCTGGGGAGTAGTT
>NC_056741.1:581115165-581122665 GCF_019279795.1 Protopterus annectens | reverse complement strand
GTATCTATATATATATATATATCTATATATATACATATATATATATATATATATATATATATATATATATATATATATATATATATATATATGGGTCCCCTTGACTTGATCGACACGCCAAAACACCGACGCTCAGAAGACTGAGTCGAGAAGACCGACGAGACAGATGATCGACAAGGTGAAATCCCGACAGCCGAAACACCGACATGGGCAACGTGCGAGCGCGAGTCGGTAAGTGTGTGATAGTGAGGGATTTAGCATTAGGGAGCAGACAGGTAAGTGTGAGATAGTGTGGGATTTAGGGTTAGGGTGCGGGAAAGGTGAGTGTGTGGTAGTGTCGGACTTAGGGTGCGGGTAAGGTAAGTGTGCGATAGTGACGGAGTTTAGGTTTAAGGGCGGGTTAAGTGAGTTAGGGTTAGGGTGCAGGTAGGGTAAGTGTACGATAGTGACAGACTTTAGGTTTAGTGGCAAGTTAAGTGAGTTAGGGTTAGGGTACGGGTAGAGTAAGAGTGCGATAGTGACGGACTGTAGGTTTAGTGGTGGGTTAAGTTAGTTAGGGTTAGGGTGCGGGTAGGGTAAGTGTGCGGTAGTGTCGGACCTTAGGGTTAGGGTTTGAGTTACGGTTAGTGCATGTATAGTTGTGTGTAATGTGTAGTTTACGTTTTGTGTGTTGGTGTTTTGGGTGTCGGTGTTATGGTGTTCAGTTTTGTGAGTTGTCGGTTTTGTGCGTTTTCGGTCTTTTGGTGTCGGTGTTTTGGGTGTCGGGTCTGTGGCGTGTCAGTGTTGTGATAGGGATCTATATATATATTTATATATATGTATATATTATGTTAATATATATTTTTCCTTATATATATATATATATATATATATATATATATATATATATATTTATTTTTATATATGCATATTGATATATCAGTATATTTCTTGTTTGATATCTACACATTATATTATTTTATGATATATATGTACATATTCTATATGTGTAATTTTGTATGTACAGCTGCAAATATCTGATGTATATACTTTTCATATGCATCTATACCAAACACATCTATATTGGTATATTTATATATCATAAACATGCTGGTTCCACAGTGTTTGTTCCATAGTATTTTATACCTGCATTGAATGATATATTTAAAAAAAACATTTGGTAGCACAGCTCTGATGGAGTAGTGGTACATTGCTCTGACTATGGTGTAGAGGGTCCTGGGTTCAAGACTGGGCAGTGCTTATTATCTTGTTGCTGGACAGAACACAAGCTGTTGGATACAGAGTGAATAAGGCACTTTTATGCAGTTGTAAGCGGGTTTGCATGGGTTTGAGCGGTGGTACGCAATGCTAACTTCTTGTTAAATATGCTTATGGATAGTTAGCCTTAAAAGTGCTTAATCTGTGTAGGCATTGCTTAGCACCATGCAAACAGGCTTAATCCTGCTTACTGCTGCCTAAAAGTGCTTACTCATGCTTACCCCTGTGCTAATTTCTTTAAAAGAAAAGAAAAAAAGGGATGATATGAAAGTAGTGAAAAAGGGGAGCACAAAGAGGTAAATACAATAGGGAAAGTAGCTCGGGATGTGCAGGATGGGTGTAGGAAATGTCCATAGTTTTCTATTTCTTCTACAGCAACAGCTGTGTTACATACTGAATTTGGAGGTATATTTGGACATTCAAATGCCTGAGAGAGGGGTGAGAAAAACAATAATGTGTGGTGAAGCCAATTAGACCAGATTACATGTGTCCAAGGGACACGTGTGTGAAATGGAGAGCTATGTATAGGGCAAAATTTTTTTTTGGAACAGATTGCCTTTTTTTTTTTTTAAGGTGATAGTGGGATATTGGGGAAGGATAGTTGGTATATTTGGTGAGGTAGGTTGGGTAGGAAGACATACAAGACAGCATACAGGGGCTGTATATGACACATGTGTGGGGTAAACACCTTGGACAGGGAGGGGTGTTTGGAAATCGGAAGCCCATGAGCCCCCAAATGGAAACAGTGGGACTGAGGTCCCCACCATAGGCAGTCACCACTTCACCTTCACGGCCCTGAAGGTGGTTGTGCTGGTGGATGAGCAGGAGGGGCAGGCTGACCCTCTAATTGCACCACACGTCCCTCAAGCTGGTGAAGCATATCTCCAAACTCCTTTCGGAGCTCGCTACGCACCAAACCCCAGACCTGGCTTCAGGTGACAGGATTCTGTCCACACTCACTTACGGGGTGACGAGCCTCATCCCTTGAGGTAGTTCCACATGAAGGTGGTGCAGGACAAGCAGACGAGGAAGTCCCGGGGTGGGTCCCAGATGTGCTGGGGCCCCGTGCCATGTCCAGATGAGGTTAGAGAGGTGGGTCCACTGGGACCTGCCTTCCAAAATGTGCTATGGTGTTACAGTTTTAGAACATATGTGGGTTAGTAATAGCCAACTCAATCCAGGATTAGTTATAACAGCATGCATAGATATTCCCATTAACTCAAAACAACAGATTCACAGAAACACATGCATATATGGAACCAAAGTGGCCATTACAATGCCATGCAGGTTACATTGATAGCAACAGGCCACCAATGATAGTATTTCAACATGGAACATTAATAGAAATGCATTTCAATATTTGTTGAACAATAGGACATATGTCCCAACAGTATGTTTGGTGTAAATATACCCATTGATGTGTGTGTTTAGAATATTGTTGCAGATATGGTGGGGGGGGGGGGGGAGAGAGACATCAGTTAACAACTTGTATATCCTTGCAGTGCTCACAACTTTAATTATCATTGCTCTACAGGTATTATTACAATTCCCTATGGCCTTGGTTTGGGCTGTGGTATGTTTGTACACAAGTGTATACTTCAGCTGTCTTATAGCTAAATTCTACTTCTCTTACCTGGTAGACATGTGGAGGGCATGTTTGTTAACACTACCTGACTGTTTCTACACATATTCCCAGATTCCTAATTAAAATTATGTACAAACCTCACAGTCTTTTAATGTACAAACTCTGGATAAAGCTTTACAACATGGGGGTACAAATAGGGACATATTTTGAATATTGCTCTTATAAACTTTTAGACAGTTGCTAGAGTAATGAGATTTGTTTTAATATATATTTTAAGTCTGAAACTCAAATGTATGTCATTATTTAGTGACTACAATTCTGAGATCATCCCAGTGATTTGCCAGGGAGAAAGAGGAACAGGCCAAAAATATGAGTAAATTATCGGGACGTTCTGGGAAAATCTTTACGGTTGAGAAATATGATTATGCATACACCTTACTATCACTCCCAGAATTTGAACCATGGCTGTCTCTGCTAAAAATACAACAATTTGTGTTTCATCAGAGTGAGCTATTTAGAAACTGCTGTCTGTTCCTTTAGTGTTTTCTGTCTAAGTATCTCTTGGTTGTACAAGCTGACCTTGTACTTACAACAGTCTTATAGAGATATTCCTAGACATATATTTTTTTATCTAGCACAGTGTGGGTAACAGTGGTTAGCACAACATTACTATTCAGAGAATACAACACTAAATGCCATACAATACCAGAGTAAGCACAACCAGTCCAGGTTTTAGAACTTTATTGCCAGGCAGTTATGGTTTTATTTAAATATCACCTATATGGGACTATTACTGTCATATTGTCTGGTTTATTCAGTACAACCCATACACAGTTTATATACTGCCAGGTGACTTTCTATTACTTTATATTTATTTGGCATGGCTACTACAAGCAAAATTGTTACTCATCAGCCTCGCCTTTGCAACCTACTGGCATGGGCTTCCTGATTCACAGCCTACTCAGCTGCAGCTGTAAAGGAAATAGAGAAATATTTAGGCATACCTATCCATCCAATACACAGGCTGTACTTTGGTAAACAGTTATTGATATGAATACTTACACACTGCTGGGACATCACCCCTCTGCCTTGCTTCTTAGACTCACTCATCCAAGAGCTCCCTCATCCTTTGCTTCAAGTCGGCATAGTAGTGCCGGACCTGCTCACCCGTCCGAGGGATACCAGTGGCACTGGCGAGATCACAAGCGAGATGGTCCCAGGCTTCCGCTTTATATTGGGAGCCCTGGTACTGGCCCTGTAGCAGTCTCTCATCATGTTATTTTACCAGGAGTCCTACCATGACCTTGGACTTCTGTATGCCCCAGCTCTGTGCCCGGAAGTGCATGCCCTCATCAACACCTGTCATATTGCCTACAGTGGAAAGATGCAACCAGTTATGAGCTGCATTCCCACCTGTGGGGTTTAAATATGTCTGATTTCCTTCCCTTTGCCATGATTGGATGGTTTTGAATATGCTGAGCTAAGCTAAGCTATGAGCAAACCTGCTTAGCTAAGGATGGCAGTGCTTAAAGGGGCAGGTTCAGCACTGCTTACCAATGAGCAACTCAACTTGGGAAATCCTGGATTCAGCAAGGGAGCTTGAGAATTGAAAAGGTTTGGGAACCACTGTCACAGCAAATTGTTGAGCTGTGCTGGCCCCACCTCACACACAGAACCAAGAGAGGGGAGCCAATCCCAGTGGATAAAAAGGTATGTGTAGGCTTAAGAATACTAGCCACAGGTACCTTCCAAAGGGCAACTGGGGATATCATGGGGATCTCACAAGCATCAGCATCCAGGGTACTCCACCAGTTCATGGATGCCATGTCAGCACATGCCAATGAACACATATATTTACCCATCACCTATGAGGCGTTGACCAGCAGTATGCGTCTCTTCCGCCAAATAGCAGAATACCCTGAGGTAGTGGGTTGTATAGACTGCATGCACATACACATCAAAGCATCACCCGGTGAGCGGAGTAGGGTCTACATAAACTGCAAGAGCTTTCCCTCTATCAACTGCCAGGTTGTGTGCGATGCCCAGAGCATTATCTTGAATATGTGTGCTGGCAGCCCTGGACTCTATCACGACTCCCACATCTGACATATGATACAGCTGTACCAGTCATTTGCCAGTGGGGGCATTCCATATGGCCACCTAGTGGGGGATGCTGGCTATACATTGGAGCTATGGCTGATGACAGCCCTCAGAAATGCACACACCTGAACAAGAACTCCATAATGAGGCACACACACAAACCAGAATCATAATAGAGCATGTGTTTGGGATGCTCAAGTCATGGTTCTGCCACCTGAACATATCCGGTGGATCCTTGCAGTACTCTCCATCTACATGTACGCAAATGTTCATAGTATGTGCCATGCTATACAATATGATCCTGCAGAAATAGCTGCAGCAGGAACAGCATGTGGCAAGGAGAAAATCTCAAAAGTCAGCTGCAAGTAGCTTCCATATCACACACGCACTCAGCTCACCCCACCATCAGTCACAGGTGTATCACAGATCATATCCTTGCTGTTGGGAATGAGTACAGTATGACCCCACTTCTGTAGGAGAATACCCACAGAATGCAGCATGCTGAAGAGCTGTCCTATGCCGGTGTGTCCTTAGCTGCAAGCAGCACCCTGACTGGGTTGTACTGAATACCTTTTCAATTCTCAGACCAATGGATCAATATGGACAGGAACTATTGCCATTAACACCTTGCACACTTACCCTGTCACTCCAGGGGAATACACAGGCTTGCAGCCTGGGAATGTAGAAGTGATGGAATGCAGTGGCCTGTTACAGATGGCCTGCATCACCATCAAATAGCCTACAGTCCCCTGTCAAAGGCTTGTGCCTCACCCGTAGTACTAAATGTATAGTATCTCATGAGATCACAACTAACAACTTAACACAGTCAACAGAACACAAATGCAAGGCCATGTTGACATATCCCAGTAGCATACCCCCCATGTCCCACTGCATGAACTGTAGACCAATCCTTAAATACCGCTGAGATGACAGGTCAACTATAGGGATACTTCGCTCGCATAATGTTAGGAAGAGAATAGAATAACAGAGTGGGGGTGAGTAGATGCATGGACTTCATGGAGTGTGTGAAGTCTGAAACTCTGATCTGTGCCCATACTACCTCTGCCTGCAAACCCAGTAATGGGTGGCTCTAAACTGCTCTTAACCCACAATGTGAAGAAGAAGTGAACAAATATATGAGCCATGCCTCTGGGTAACCTGGGTGAATGTGTACAGCTGAGAGGTATGGCCACAGCAGGATATGGCCATTCTGTTAAGTCGATATATGTACAAGATGGGGATCCTCAGACACCATAGTACCAAGGTGCTGCACCATTTACACAGACTCATCAGCAAGTGTCTGTAGCTACCCCTCCAGAATGGCAGGAGTGTGCATGAATGTGTAGGGTGTGGACCACAATACTGGACTCAGCTTCATTCATCTCGTATTTCCCAGTAAATAACTGTGAACAAATAATTATATCTGTCAGTAGTTGATGACATAATACATCACAGTGTAAAACAGTACATATATATGAACATCTCTGCTATCACCAACCATGTAACACAAGCAGCACAGACAGCAATAGGTACAGTATCCCCCTATCTGTCACCCATTGTGACTCCATATTGTCAACCTATGTACAGATATCCTGCAGAAACATGTTGCTGTATGTGTAGAACACCAGACCCTGGACTGGAGTACAACCCTACCTGGAATGGATTCACACACTCAGTACAGAAGGTCATACTGGGCATGCTACTACACTTAGAAAGATGAAGCCCATGTCTGACAATACAGTGGACTATACATAATCTGTCATTCGCAGATGTCTGTGCACACACACCAAATTGTACACCATTCATGCTTCACACACACATTGGATAGGACTACGCACACGTATCCAAAGCCAACACATTATAATATGTCAAACATAAACACACAGAGATGTGGGGAAGAGAGAGACAGACAGTGACAGAGAGAATTCCATTATGAGGCCTGTCCCACCCACTACACATCCAATTGGCCAATATCACATGATGTGCTGTCAATCACTGTACACATTCCTGTTGGTAGCCCTCAGTCCTATAGTGTCTATGGTGCTTCTGATAACTGTGTAAGATGATAATACAAATCAGTATTCATGTAGCATTTGTATACTCACTCCTGTCAAATGTAAATTTGTGTGTGACTGAGTGTGTGCATTTCCAGAGGAATAATTTATGGCCCATTCACATACACTGCAATTCCCATTGCCCATGTTAGCATGCCTGCTGATGTCAGTCACCTTGAAATAAACCTTTGGCCAAGTCTCAGACCTATAAGCGCTGTAGTGCTCGTGACAACTGCGTAATACTGTAATGTAACAAACTAGCTAGGTAGGAGATCTAATCCTACTCTTGCCAACTGTGATTTTGTGTGTGTGTGTGTGTGTGTGTGTATTGGCCTACTTTAGCATGCCTGCTGATGTCAGTCACCTTGAAATAACCCTTTGGTCAAATCTTAGTCCTGTAAGCTCCATGGCACTCATGATAACTGTGTAATGCTGTAGTGTAGAAAACCAGTTTGGTAGGCGTTCTAATCCTGGTCCTGGCAGCTGTGATAGTGTGCATATGTG